>NC_079164.1:28331206-28631216 GCF_947568905.1 Ostrea edulis
GTATTTGTTTACCTATCAAATCATCAAAGTAAAAGTTTCGCTGTTTAAATAATAGAACGGTATCATTCTCTAGTGAAATAAGACTAAATCTTGTTAAAGTTTCCAAAGAATTTTGTACAATAGCTACAGGGTAATCTTTCTCCGATAACGTATCCGCGGGAGCCAGGTCGTGCTCAGTTTTACATCTCTCATTTACAGATTCATAATCTGGAACACCGTTGACATGATCATCAATTTAAGATTCAGAGAGGATTCCTGAAAAATGCTTGTTTCATAATCCCAAGGAAACCCAAACCTATAATCAGCTCTTCTGGTTGATGGGGGGAGCACAAATTTGAAAATTGAAGCCTATGTAACGTTCAAGCCTACACGAGTCCTGTCTCGGTTGAGAACTCTCTGAGAAAATTGTTTGTCTTAGACAGGCCAAAATAGAAACTAAAACATTGATTTCACATTATATCGACAAGGATTTGAAGAAAAGCTCGTTATTGCGATATGATGATAATGTAACTGGGTTATGCTAACAACGACTGTATAGTGACAGCAGTATAAAAACAATTAGAAAATCGGTCACCAAAGGAATTTTTTTTATAAAGAAAACTCGTTTTATTGATGTATTTTTTATGTTCATAATGTCTTTTTTTATAAGAGAGTGGTATAACTCTCCTAAAATCGTCGTCACGGAGTGTACATGCATTTCCAGGAATTGTTGAGATTTATGTAATGCATTGACAGAAGATACAAATGAATCTGAAATAGATATTTAGCTTTCTTTACTCCTTTAGAAATTCATTCCCAACTCATAAATGAGTAGAATTACGAAATCACTGCTCGTTATCTTAATCTTTTGCATAAACCAGACAAACAAAAAATTCTTTTCTACTTTTCAGGATACTAGAGCTAGTGGATTGTACAAAGCGTACAAGGAATTTGAAACATATTTCAATGCGGATGTTGCAGACAGATGCCTTGTGAATAGTCAGTAATAAAATAGTATACAATATCAATCATAAAAAGGCCTCATTTCATTACAGGATGTAAAACAAATCAAACTCGTGGATTAATGCCTCCATCAAGGACTGATTATTGCTAATAAAGTGTAAGTTATAGTCCTTAATTATTCATTGTATCTAATTCAACGTGGAGTCCTAACGAATTTCTCTCTGATGCCATCGGCAAGAGAAAATACCAAATCGGCGGTCGGTATATTGGAACATTGGTTTAACAGGCTGTCCGGAAGCCGTGGGTACGGTTGATTCAGCATGAAATGTTACAAATTAATTTTAAAACATACTTATCGCATCTGTTGAACGTTTAGAGCACGTGATTTCTGGATATAATCCTGCCGACACCCTGAAAACATGTGTTTGAAATATTGATGATGTCCACCAATAAACTCCAATATGAAACAGTTGTTATCGTATTGAATGCTTTCCAAAGAATTCCAGATATTTAACATCTCACGATTGATATTAGTTAACTTTGTTTGCAAGAGAGTAATTTAATTTGTGAAGATCAAAGTAAACAAAAATTTACATCTTATTTATCGTTAGCAGAAGTCCGCCGGAGACGCGTCTATGATGGTATTATTTGTGCAAATAGTCACAAATTCCTACAAACACAGGTAAATATGAAATGTCGATTACTGAGATGAAAGATACACAAACCTTATCACCAAAGGCGTGAGCCCGAACTTTCAAAAATATAAATGATGCGCAGACCATTCATAAAGATTGTTGAATCCTTTCTCTCTCTCTCTCGTATTTCGGGACAGTGCATATTGCTGCTTGCAACTTTAGCTCCAGAAACAAAATGTGTTTGCTTAGTTGTTTCAACAATAAACACATGTCTATTATACTGTTTTGTTGTAAAAAGAAAGCAATATGCATGACAAGTCCTTATTGTAATCGCATATTACTTCTTAAACTGTTTATTGTACTTTGAAATCTCTTTTGAGCGACGATCACCACATGATCTTACAGATATCGAGCATAACTACTTAAACCAAAGCAAAGAATATTTAGACACACTGGCGGTCGTGTTTGAATGAGGAAATACGGTTTACACGTGTCCCCTTCAAGACGACCAGTCTCAAGTTCATGGCGTTGATGGTCCCTATGACTTAACATACTTGTCTGTTTGCATTTTGATAAAATAATTCCTTCGATTTATGCAGTAATGGAATACTGTTGCAGTGCTCTGATATTTCTCCATATCGATTGAGTTTTGATAACTCTGATCGAAGTAATAGAATTCTTTTGTCACGGATTTGCATTGTGCTATAATACATAGTATAATTATTATGCACGTTTTCCCGCTGTCACACACGTAAATTTCCCAAGCTCTTTTGTACAGAAACTAAGTAATCAAACAGTTACCAAATTAATCTAATATTCCTTAATTAAAACGGTTATGCCAGACAATTAGGTAAATTTTGAAATATTGACTAATACTATCGATGAACAGGCACGCACATGACAAGTGAAAATAGAGGAGACAATCCCTGGCCGCATAAAAATAATGTTTAAAAGTGTAATTAGCAGTAAAGATAACATTTAATATATAAAAAAGAAAATAAAATATTTAAGAGGAAACAACACAACAACTCACCTGCCTATCCAAATTCACGCCTGGAACTTTAATCCGAAGAATAATTGAAAAACAACAACTTTCTCTAGTTACGTTGACGGTGTGCTTTGCGTGGCTATGATCGATCCCCGCAAGCCTCAAAACCTCCAATCGACAAACGTGCGCCCTGGATATCTACTGTGGGGAGGGACTTGCATACTTAAACATATCCCTCACCGATGCGGTCACCGGGAAGCAAGCACTGAATTGACGCTGGTGCTGCCAGTTGCAGAGCCCAGCAGGAGACGTCGAGTGTCTGAACTGTCGTCGTGGATCTGAAGCAGACGTCAATGACAGCGACTGTAGCTGACAAACACTCATCTCCTTTCTAGTCGTCTCCCATACACAAATGACGCAAGTTGTTTATGGATGTAGGGTACAATTCAAAACAATGTTATTTACACTTTTTATAGTTACTCATAATGAAAATCTGTGTTTACACCAAACAAAATAGAACAATGAAGGTATTACGTCGTACAGGTATTGAGATTAAATATAGACATACAAAGTCGTCTTTGACAATTCATATGGTTGAGCGCCGACAACCTTGGCTGTGAAGTAATTCACACCGCGTACTTCCGTCCGACTTCCCTTTACCTGCTCCCGACTTGGCTTGTTTGTTTACCTGGATGACGTCGGAATGATTGCGCCGACGCTTCTTTTTTCCCCCTTTCCTCTTAAAATGTTCACGATTCTACATCTATTAATTCCACCCATCAGACTTATGAAAAAAAAGAATCGATACCTGGTCTGTAATTAGCGCTTACTGCTTAATGTTAATTACGCCGCTGTTTTGAAGTCCCCCGGATCTGTTGCTACAGAGAAAGAATATAGAACAGTTACTTTGTAATCCTTTGATAGTCAAAACTAGAATTTCATATCGGGAAGCAAAATTATATAACGCTGGGATTTTATTTATGTACCATTACTGATAAAAATGTAACCAGCGCAGTGCTTTAACTCAAAACTTCCCACACAAATGATTCACAAGCGACAGTTTGCTCCGATTAATTGTGCAAGTTCTCTTTAATACAAAATGGCGCAAAACGGTTGCTTTAATTTAGAAGTTCACTGGAAATTTCTTATCATAAGCCCATTATCATCTTCATACGGGGAAAAATCATACATGTGCATTCCCATCGTTACATGTACAGCAATAGAGCATACTCTGAAAGTCAAGGGCATTGTAGTAACACACATTAAGATATATGTTTAATACCAGAAGTTCACACGGGGAATATTATCGTTTTCATGATAGATGAATTAGTGTATATAAAGTGTGATCAATGTATCTATAGTGTGATATATATATGTGTCTACAGTGTGCTATATTTATCTATAGTGTGATATATGTATCTATAGTGTGATATATGTATCTATAGTGTGATATATGTATATCTATAGTGTAATATATGTATCTATAATGTGATATATGTATATATATAGTGTGATATATGTATCTATAGTGTGATATATTATCTATAGTGTGAAATATGTATGTATAGTGTGATATATTTGTCTACAGTGTGATATGTGTATCTATAGTGTGATATATGTATATCTATAATGTGATATATGTATCTATAGTGTGAACTATGTATCTATAGTGTGATATATGTGTCTATAATGTGAAATATGTATATCTATAGTGTGATATATGTATATCTATAGTGTGATATATGTATCTATAGTGTGATATATGTATCTATAATGTGAAATATGTATATCTATAGTGTGATATATGTATATCTATAGTGTGATATATGTATCTATAGTGTGATATATGTGTATCTATAGTGTGATATATGTATCTATAGTGTGATATATGTGTATCTATAGTGTGATATATGTATCTATAGTGTGATATATGTATCTATAGTGTGAACTATGTATCTATAGTGTGATATATGTGTCTATAGTGTGATATATGTGTCTATAGTGTGATATATGTATCTATAATGTGAAATATGTATATCTATAGTGTGATATATGTATATCTATAGTGTGAAATATGTATCTATAGTGTGATATATGTGTCTATAGTGTGATATATTTGTCTACAGTGTGATATGTGTATCTATAATGTGATATATGTACATCTATAGTGTGATATATGTATCTGTAATGTGATATATGTATCTATAGTGTGATATATGTATATCTATAGTGTGATATATGTATCTATAATGTGATATATGTATATCTATAGTGTGATATATGTATCTATAGTGTGATATATGTGTCTATAGTGTGATATATGTATCTATGGTGTGCTATATGTGTCTATAGTGTGATATATGTAACTGTAATGTGATATATGTATATCTATAGTGTGATATATGTGTCTATAGTGTGATATATATCTATCTATAGTGTGATATATGTATCTATAGTGTGATATGTGTATCTATAATGTGATATGTGTATCTATAGTGTGATATATGTATCTATAGTGTGCTATATGTGTGTATAGTGTAATATATGTGTCTATAGTGTGATGTATGTATCTATAGTGTGATATATGTATATCTATAGTGTGATATATGTATCTATAGTGTGCTATGTGTGTCTATAGTGTGCTATATGTGTCTATAGTGTGATGTATGTATCTATAGTGTGGTATATGTATCTATAGTGTGATATATGTGTCTACAGTGTGCTATATGTATATCTATAGTGTGATATATGTATCTATAGTGTGATATATGTGTCTATAGTGTGATATATGTGTCTATAGTGTGATATATGTATCTATAGTGTGATATATGTATATCTATAGTGTGATATATGTATCTATAGTGTGATATATGTATCTACAGTGTGATATATGTATCTATAATGTGATATATGTATCTATAGTGTGATATATGTGCGTATAGTGTGATATATGTGTCTATAGTGTGATGTATGTATCTCTAGTGTGATATATGTATCTGTAATGTGATATATGTATCTATAGTGAGATATATGTGCGTATAGTGTGCTATATGTGTCTATAGTGTGATATATGTATCTATAGTGTGATATATATATATCTATAGTGATATATATATATATATATATATATATATATATATATATATATATATATATATCTATAGTGTGATATATGTATCTATAGTGTGATATATGTATATCTATAGTGTGATATATGTATCTATAGTGTGATATATGTATCTATAGTGTGATATATGTACATATATAGTGTAATATATGTATCTGTAATGTGATATATGTATCTATAGTGTGATATATGTATCTATAGTGTGATATATGTCTATAATGTGATATATGTATCTGTAATGTGATATATGTATCTATAGTGTGATATATGTATATCTATAGTGTGATATATGTATCTATAGTGTGATATATGTATCTATAGTGTGATATATGTACATATATAGTGTAATATATGTATCTATAATGTGATATATGTACATATATAGTGTGATATATGTATCTATAGTGTGATATATGTATCTATAGTGTGATATGTGTATCTATAATGTGATATATGTATCTATGGTGTGATATATGTATCTATAGTGTGATATATGTGTCTATAGTGTGATATATGTGTCTATGGTGTGCTATATGTGTCTACAGTGTGCTATATGTATCTATAGTGTGCTATATGTGTCTACAGTGTGCTATGCAAGGTGAAGATAACGAACAGTGATCAATCTCATAACTCCTACAAACATTACAAAATAGATAGTTGGGCAAACACGAGCCCCTGGACACACCAGAGGTGGGATCAGGTGCCTAGGAGGAGTAAACATCCTCTGTTGACCGGTCACTATATGTATCTATAGTGTGATATATGTATCTATAGTGTGATATATGTATCTGTAATGTGATATATGTATCTATAGTGTGATATGTGTATCTATAGTGTGCTATGTGTGTCTCTAGTGTGCTATATGTGTCTATAGTGTGCTATATGTGTCTATAGTGTGATGTATGTATCTATAGTGTGATATATGTATCTATAGTGTGATATATGTATATCTATAGTGTGATATATGTATCTATAGTGTGATATGTGTATCTATAGTGTGCTATGTGTGTCTATAGTGTGCTATATGTGTCTATAGTGTGATGTATGTATCTATAGTGGGATATATGTATATCTATAGTGTGATATATGTATCTATAGTGTGATATATGTATCTCTAGTGTGATATATGTATATCTATAGTGTGATATGTGTATCTATAGTGTGCTATGTGCGTCTCTAGTGTGCTATATGTGTCTATAGTGTGATATATGTATCTGTAGTGTGATATGTGTATCTATAGTGTGCTATGTGTGTCTATAGTGTGCTATATGTGTCTATAGTGTGATGTATGTATCTATAGTGTGGTATATGTATCTATAGTGTGGTATATATATCTATAGTGTGCTATATGTATCTATAGTGTGATATATGTATCTATAGTGTGATATATGTGTACAGTGTGATATATGTATATCTATAGTGTGATATATGTATCTATAGTGTGATATGTGTATCTATAGTGTGCTATGTGTGTCTATAGTGTGCTATATGTGTCTATAGTGTGCTATATGTGTCTATAGTGTGATGTATCTATCTATAGTATGATATATGTATATCTATAGTGTGGTATATGTATCTATAGTGTGATATATGTATCTATAGTGTGGTATATGTATCTATAGTGTGGTATATGTGTCTACAGTGTGCTATATGTATATATAGTGTAATATGTGTATCTACAGTGCGATATATGTATCTACGATGTGATATGTGTATCTATATAGACACATATAGTGTGAAATATGTATCTATAGTGTGTTATATGTGTCTACAGTGTGAAATATGTATATCTATAGTGTGATATGTATAATGTGCTAGATGCAAGGTGAAGATAACGAACAGTGATCAATCTCATAACTCCTACAAGCAATGCAAAATAGATAGTTGGGCAAACACGGACCCCTGGACACACCAGAGGTGGGATCAGGTGCCTAGGAGGAGTAAGCATCCCCTGTTGACCGGTCACACCCGCCGTGAGCCCCATATCCTGATCAGGTAAACGGAGTCATCCGCAGTCAAATCAGTGTGCCAAGAACGGCTTAACAATCGGTATGAAACACGTCAGACAGCATTTGACGCAATGCGAGGTTGTATTGACGAACTAGATCGTTATAACGACCATAGAATTTGCGAAATGCTGACTTCAATCGAGACTGTTGAAATCCCTGTACCATCAACTTGTTTTTAGCTATAGCGTGCTTAATGTGTATGTATACTGTGCTAGATGTGCATGTATAGTGTGCTAGACGTGTATCCATATTGAGCTAGATATGTATCTATAATGTGCTAGATGTGTATGGATAGTGTGCTAGATGTGTATGTATACTGTGCTAGATGTGTATGCATAGTGTGCTAGATGTGTATGTATAATGTGCTAGATGTGTATGTATAGTGTGCTAGATATGTATCTATAATGTGCTAGATGTGTATGCATAGTGTGCTAGATGTGTATGTATAGTGTGCTAGATGTGTATGTATAATGTGCTAGATGTGTATGCATAGTGTGCTAGATGTGTATGTATAATGTGCTAGATGTGTATGTATACTGTGTTAGATGTGTATGTATACTGTGCTAGATGTGTATATATAGCGTGATATAAGTATATCTATTGTGTGATACCCAAACGTCCCATTATTTTCATTTCTAAATACTAAGCGTTTGGCAAATTAGTAATGACTAAATATGTTGAAGTCGTAGGTTTGTTTAACACGGCCATGACACGAGCGGGGATTGACCTCCCGATCACGAAGCGAACACCCTCGTACTGAGTTACCACGACTGCTATTTAGTGATATACATGAAAAAGTGAAGATAACGAAGTGATCAATCTCATAACTCCTATAAAATTATAGAATTAAAAGAAGGGCAAACACGGGCCCCTGGACATATCAATGGTGGGATGAGGTGCTTAGGAGGAGTAAGCATCCCGTGTCGATCGGTCACACCCGCTGTGAGCTCTCTATCTTGATAAGCTAAACGGAGTAATCCGTCGTCAAAATCAGTGTGTAAAGAACTGCTTAACACGCCAGACAGCATTTGACCCAATGACTGGTTGTATCGGTTGGTTGTATATAGTTTAACGTCCCTCTCAAGAATATTTCATTTGGAGACGTCACCACTGCCGGTGAAGGGCTGCATAGTTTAGGCCTATGCTCAACGCTTACGGTCTTTGAGTAGGGAGTGATCTTTATCGTGCCACACCTGCTGTGACAGGGAACCTCGTTTTTTGCGGTCTCATGCAAAGGACCGCCCCATTTAGTTGCCTCTTACGACAAGCAAGGGGGTACTGAGGACCTATTCTAACCCGGATCCCCAAGGGACGGTTGTATTGGGAAATAAAATTGTTATAAAGACCATAAAATTTGTAAAATGCTGGCTTTAAACGAGACTGTTGAAACCCCTGTAACATATCAACTGATTTGTCAGTAGTCTGCCTTGATTTAAAAACTGATAAGAACAAGCAAATGCGTATCGAATTAGCTAAGAGACATAAACACCATATGCAGATGATAATGGAACATTGCTACATACACATCGTAAGTTGGCAATGGAGAAGCTAAAGTCATCCCGTTTGTCATAAAGTTGAGTTGTTAGTTTGCCGTTAACATCAATGTTCCATAAAGTATCTAAGTATGAAGCAGAGGTAGAAGACGGTGATGTCTTTTATTTCGAGTTCATTGGGATACACCGAATCGACAGATGAATGCCAATTGTTATTGTTAAAGTCGAGTTGAAGGTCACAGTATATAGTGAAAGGTGAAGATAACGAACAGTGATCAATCTCATAACTCCTATAAAAAATACAAAATAGAGTTGGGCAAATATGGATTCTTGCATATACCAGAGGTGAGATCAGGTGCCTCGTTTGAGTAAGCATTCCCTGTCGACCGGTCACACCCGCTTTAAGCCCTATATCTTGATCAGGTAAACGGAGTAATCCGCAGTCAAAATCAGTGTGTCAAGAACGGCCTAACAATCGGTATGAAAACGTCAGACAGCATTTGATCCAATGATAGGTTTAATATATTGCCATACTAGATGGTTATAACGACCATAGGCTTTGCGAAATGCTGACTTTAAAAGAGACTGTTAAAGCCCCTGGATAGGGTGGTCGATGTATATATACCTAGGATGTTAATGCAGTGTGACAAATGTATATACAGTATAGTGTAATAAATGTAGTGTGACAAATGTATATACAGTATAGTGTAATATATGAAGTGTGACAAATGTATATACAGTATAGTGTAATATATGAAGTGTGACAAATGTATATACAGTATAGTGTAATATATGAAGTATGACAAATGTATATACAGTATAGTGTAATGTATGAAGTTTGACAAATGTATATACAGTATAGTGTAATAAATGTAGTGTGACAAATGTATATACAGTATAGTGTAATATATGAAGTGTGACAAATGTATATACAGTATAGTGTAATATATGAAGTGTGACAAAATGTATATACAGTATAGTGTAATAAATGTAGTGTGACAAATGTATATACAGTATAGTGTAATAAATGTAGTGTGACAAATGTATATACAGTATAGTGTAATAAATGAAGTGTGACAAATGTATATACAGTATAGTGTAATATATGAAGTGTGACAAAATGTATATACAGTATAGTGTAATAAATGTAGTGTGACAAATGTATATACAGTATAGTGTAATAAATGAATATACAGGTAGAGTGTGATAAATGTATATACAGTATAGTGTGATGGGTGTATAGATGATTTACGTAATTTATCTCAATGCATGCAAATCAATTATCCTCATAGTAAGGGCATGCGAACATCTGTTTTGAATTCAAAATTAAACTAAAGATTTAGACATAAATAAATTGACCTTAAGTCGTAATTACCATAGCCTTGGGGAGCTTTATCATGTAGCTATGTGCATGATTTCTGTTTAACAGATGTTATTAAAAAATTTACATGCACAAGATAACAATTTTGAATATTTCAAAACTTTTATCATCGGTGCATTTTATAATAAGCGGTACATCACTGTCGGAATCAACCTGTCCCATGTTATCATATCTGGGATTAATATCACGTGAAAATGCAACAAATAGTTAAAGGATATATAATCTATTGATAAACTTTTTTTTTTTTTGCGAAGAAATGTACAAAACTATTCAAGTTGCTGTCTTCCGGAAGACTTCCAAAAGGAGTCGTCGTGGCTATGAAGTTTTCATTATTTTTATATAAAAATTCAGTTATTCCTCATTCGTTATAGAAGATTCATGGAATAATTATTGTGACATTTCTGCCAGTCTATTCCGGTCACCGTCAATATTTCTGAACATTTGAAAGTTATAATTACGGAGCACAAATCAATATTGTGCAATTAGATAACTTATTTCAAAGCAAATATCTATCACGTGATTTTAAATGCTGATACGGAGGACTAATCAAAAATTTCTTTTAAAAAATCACTGAGAAATAAAATTTAATTATAATATCGCCTGGCCGCGCAATATCTACACAGTACTGAAGCTTTGAGGAATGTTATAATTGATTGTTTGTTGTCAACTGAACAGTAAAGCTGATGCTTTCATCAAACATTTTCAATGCCTACACGTTTTATCAAGCAGAATCAACGTTAGACGATCGAATGCGTTGTATAATTCATGTCGGTACTTTACACGTTTAAAGCCCTGTTTTTAAAAAAAGTTTTTAAGACAAACTGATGAGTATGGTGATACTGAGAAAAACATAAAAGAAAACGAACACGGGTTCTCAGAATTATACTGGAAACTTCAAATATTGATTGGTTGATTGGAGTTTTATGTTCCTTCGAGATATTTTCATTCATTTAGAGGTGAACTTCCACAAAGAGCTAGGTTTTCTTTATTCAAAAAATGCACTTTTAATGTGTCAAATTTTAAGAATGAATATAAAGCAGAGATTTATTTATATTGATAATGAAGCATTTCTTACATGTAGATGGAGTTCATATATGAAAGAATAGGGTATACGCGTTTTGGTTTCTGTTGTTGTTGTTTTGTTTTCGATTGTTTTTATTCTTCAAATCTTAATCTATTTTTAAAAAGGATATAATGATGAACACTGTAACATAATAATGTGAAAAATACGTAATGATCATAGATGTTATGATTTGAATGAAACATCTTGTATGGGAATAAAGGTCCTACTGTAGAACTGTAACAAGTATCAGCAAGGGTCCTTTACAGTGCTTCGATTTCTAAGGTCTCTTTCCGAAAGACCCGCGACTTTCAATTTCATTGTCGTGCGTCTGGTGAAGAAATAGCTGTGACTAGGGGATGTCGCCTGCCTGAGATCGAAAACATCAGACTTCCAGCTTATACGAACCCTACGCCTCACCGACTGATCGAATTATTCAATATGGAAGAAATCGCAAGATGACTTATGCAAATCACAGAGGATGGAAAAGAATGTATCAAATTCATATACGTCATGCAAAACAAGTGTCGTATGTTTTGACTACAAACTTTTCACACATAAAAACACTTTTAAAAATCTACAGCACTGAATTTTAAAACTGCGTACAATAAACACGGACAAGATCACTTGTTCATCATTCCTCTGCCTATCGTGTTGTCAGTGCATCATCAAGACCATCAGCATTCCATTCATTGAAAGGTCATCAACCATGGCAAAATATCGTATTGCAAATTGCAGTCTACCTGTGATTAGTAATGATGGCACAGGAGGTTTCTTGGATATCTAAGACAAATTGAAACCAATGGTTAAAATTGACACTAACATTGCTCTACAATGATATCATGCTGATTGCTGTTTTTACAGTACTTAACTTGCATAAAATTGCAGTAGAAATAGGCACGTAGTTATTAAATCATAGAACTTAAAACGAAACCAAGGCTTCTTAACATTACTGGCACATTCGCCGTTCAATCAAGTCGACAGAATTATATACTAAAACATTCAGGTGGGTACGACAATTTTGTTTTTGATTTAATGGTATCACCTTTTTCAAATAACATAGATTTGTGGATTGTTGAGGTTTGGTTAAGCCTCTGTCACTTCTTAAGTACTAAGAACACGTGCTTAAGACAATGAAAAACATGCGCTGAGAAAACGACCAGTCATCCAAGTCCAGGGGGGTTGTACAGGGATAATTATACGGTCACGTTTGATGTTTGTTTTACATTGCTTCGAGAATTTTTCACTCATATTGAGACGTCACCAGCTATTGGCGAAGTACCACACATTTTGACTTGTGCTTAGCGCTAAAGGACACAGCAGTGAAGGTTCTTTAAGGCACCAACGCAACACAATGATTGATTGAATATTGTTTAACGTCCCTTTCGAGAATATTTCACTCATATGGAGACGTCACCACTGCCGGTGAAGGGCTGCAAAATTTAGGCCTATGATCGGCGCTTATGGCCATTGAGCAGGGAGGGATCTTTATCGTGCCACACTTGCTGTGACACGGGACCTCGGTTTTTGCGGTCTCATCCGATGGACCGCCCCATTTAGTCACCTCTTACGACAAGCAAGGGGGTACTGAGGACCTGTTTTAACCCGGATCTCCACGGGAAAGGCAACACAATGTATTAGCACAAGGATAACAGCAGATTGATTGATTGATGTTTTCCACCACACTCAACAATTTTTCAATTATAATAAAAACAAGAGGCCCAAGGGCCTAGAATCGCTCTTCTGATAAATTGTACAACCCCACCATTTCTATTCTTAGCCTCTTAGTATTCTAAATCTTTAGTTAAATCCTATATTATTATGATTATAGGAATTATGATATTGATCACTGTTCGTTATCTTCACCTTTCATTTGCACCTAAAAGGTTTTCTGACCAGTTGTATCTTGTACACAACCTGTGCGTGTTCTGGTTGACAAAATGGCGATGATGACTGCGTGGTCCGCGTAATACGCATCCGGTAGCAATGAGATCTCCTGCATTTGAAAAAAGTTGACGCTGTATAGCAATGGCCATAACACTTGCTTCGCGACCGGGAGGTTTGGATTTCATTCTTTATACTGGAGCCTAAATTAAGTACATGAAGTGACTGTTCCTTCGCTTAGCGCCTGACATTTGACGTGAAAGTCGCGGGCCTTTGAGTAAGACTTACTGTCGTACATGTATGTCATGTCAGATTGATTGATTTAACGTCCCTCTCGAGAATTTTTCACTCATATGGAGACGTCACCAATACCGGTGAAAGCAGTGAGGGTTCTTTAGCGTGCCACACCTACTGCGGCACGGGACATCCGTTTTTAAGGTCATTCCCGAGGACCCGTGACATTCACACCTGATGCCGAGCGTTTGGCGATGGAACTGTCACTACTTGTTTTAACGACTTAAGTCTGTCATCAGTGATCAATCCTATAACTCCTACAAATAATACAAAATTAAGGGCAGATGATACAAACAATTTTTTTCTTTCGAAGAGACTTTATATGATGTCATTCTTTTATAAAAGTGGATAATTCCTTGAATTCTTTTCCCCTTTGACTTGGAGAGTGAAATATTTTCCATATTTCAAAAAAAAGTACAAAACAATAGTTATCATGGTAAATTAGTTTATTCTTCATCTGTTTACCTTTTTTATGCCTCAAAAAATGGTTGTCAGGGAGAACAGAGTGTACTGATATTAGATTTACAACACAACATGTAAAATATTAATGCATTACAAATTTTACACTTGGAAAATATCAATTGCTGCTTCAATAAAATTACATATATGGACATTGTACCCTCAGTAAAGGTTTACAAATTAAAATAAACTTCATAATATGTTGACTTAATGTTTAAAGTGTAATATAAACTTAAAAATCATATATCATACGGGTGAATTTTCTGAGTAGAAGCAAAATTTTAAATATCACATTGGCTGATTTTCTCAAGACAAAGAAGAGTTATCTCCCATAATATAAGAGTAAAATTTTACAACTTCTGAAAATAATTTACAATGGCATTTATGATTTTACTGTTTGTTTTTTGGGTTTTTTGTTGTTGTCACCCTTGGTTTTCCTTTGCTATTCATCTCTGAAAAAAATAAATAAATGCCTAATACAGGATCTCTTTGATGTACCATTTTACATTAATTTCTGCATTATGTCACGTTCCCCAGTAGAAACAGGAGAAAGATAACTGCATGCTTCCTGCTGACATCTTATATATAGCAATGATCCAAGTCCATACCGTTTTTCGGCCTCACAATGTCTTATGCGTTGTTAAATCTAGTGGTCTACCACACGCAGCACAACATTTTCCCAAATTGTCCACTAGAATTCCAAGTTCCACAACTCGTCTCCAACAAATCATCTTCTCATGCTCTTCTTCCGATTCCTCACTCTCTGATGCATCAGATGGATACGTTTCTTCATTTCCTAGGCATTCTTGTGAATTATCACCAGACGAACAATTTTTTCTTGATTCATCCAACTTCTCCTCGATCACCACGTTGTTATTGGCATCAACATTCACTATCTTACGTCTAAGGGATAATGCATAACCTTTCTTAGCATTCTGTAACCTTTGCTGACGTTTTTTACTAATAATTTTTCCTGATTTTTTCCTGAACGATTCTGGCATCACAATTGTTTACTGACCCCCTTTCCTGCTCTTAAAACACAGAAGAGTTCCAAACAACTATAAATGAGAAAACCAAAACCAACCAAAGTATTTTTTTTACCATGGGAACTCTTCAGTGCTAAAGGTAGAAACATTTGTTTATATCATCTGGCCTTAAGAGTAGGACAAACGTGGCCCCCTGGACACACCAGAGGTTGAATCGGTGCCTAGGAGAAGTAAGCAGAATTTCTTGTCGACCGGTCACACCCGTCGTGAGCCCTATGTCTTGATCAGGTAAATGGAGTAATCCGTAGTCAAAATCAGTGCCAAGAACGGCTTAGCAATCGGTATGAAACACGTCAGACAGCATTTCACCCAATGATAGGTTGTATTGGCAAACCAGATCGTTATAACGACCCTAGAATTATGAAATGCTGATTTTAAACGAGACAGTTGAAACGCCTTCACCATGAACTTGTTTGTCAGTAGCCTGTCTCGATTTAAAAACTGATCATACCCAGAACAAGCCCTCGCGTATCGAATCAGTTGAGATATACAACACCATATGCAGGTGATATTGGAATATTGGTACATATAAATTATGGGAAGTTGACAAAATATACGAGCAGCAGCAGTTTTGGGCAAAATTACTTCGAACAATATAACGACGGATGCAGAGACACATGAAGGAAGCTTTACAAATTACCTTGCGTTTCCCTGTCAGTTAGATCCTGCTTGCTTTAAGTTAAATGTAATGAAACATCATCAGTTTTAAAATAATTAACATTTTCACCAAATATAATGTTCTCGAGAACAAATATCCAATCCAAATATCGAACAGCAAATTTGGTCTTTAATCATCAGCCAATAAGATCAAGTTTCAGAAAGGAGAGAAATTAATAAATCTCATCAGACATCAGAGAATTCCGGGGTGTTTTGATCGTGCAGGTTCCTGACGAACGTTGCACTTTATAATGATGGACCGTTACTCGATCATTGACACAGAGTAGTTGTAGTTTATATATTCGATTGACTACTCCTAGAGAACTACACGATGTACCCCGATTAGAGACTAATGATCATCAGAACTCCGCCATATTGATTATTATTATATGTTATCACTGACGATCTGGACGGATCAGGGTGTTCATGTGTATAACATGAACAGGTGGAGATAACAAACAGAAATCAATCTCAAATACAAACACAGATCCCTGGATATACCAGAGGTGGGATCAGGTGCTCATGAGGAGGAAGCATCCCTTGTTGACCGGTAAAACTCGCAGTGTATATGAATTCGAATAATTTACATCCACTAATAATTTTTCAACCACACCATATTTTACCATAATACAGTCATGGACATTAAGTTTGCTGAATAGCAATAAATGAGCATGGTAACACTAAAACGTCATTTTCCTCCATTATTTGTGAAATAGGCCACATCGCTCACGAAATAAATGATTTGTACATTTGCAACTTTGTGCCTCTTATTAAAGATATTTACAGAATTTTCTTGTACTATGCCTATATTATTAACTTTGAAAGTATTGTGGCCCAGCCTCAAACCCCAGAAGTCATGATAATGCGAACAAATTTCAACACTCTTTGAGGATGCGTGCAAATTATATCCATTGTCCAGGGGTCCGTGTTTGCCCAACTATCTATTTTGTATTGCTTATGGGATTTATGAGATTGACCACTGTACGTTATCTTCACCTTTCATCCATATAATTCTCGAGAACATTTTGAAAAAAACCCACCAAGATTGGTCGGTTATGTTTTCTTTACGTCCTGTCAATAATGTTTCACTCATGTTGAGATGTCACCAGTTGTAGGTAAAGTAGGTCACACATTTAGACCTTACGGTTGTAACAATGAGAGCCAACGCCTGTCGCGATACGGGACCCCCGTTTAATAGGTCACACCCGAAAGACCTGTGATTCTCGCTTTTATATGCCGAGTGTTAGGTTTGACGCGGCGATGGCACGAGTGGGTCTCAACCCAAGACCCCCCACGAAACGAACGCTCTACCACTGAGCTAAAGCAACCTGTAAAAATAATTTAAGGTGATTGTCATGATCTGAATTACCTTCAGTCTTCATTATGCGAGAATTCTTGCCAATGAATATGGCAAATTGTGCCCTGTGTTTCCTAACTAGAATTGTCTAGAAAGAATCCTCATATAAAATTTCAACATACACAATCATATTGTCCCCGCTCTGGTCCCAAGAATCTAGGTTTGAACAACTTGAATCTTCACGATATCCTGTATTCTTAATAGGATATATGAGATTGATTATTGTTCGTTATCCTCACTCATTGCATGCAAGTTTTGACTAAGATTCTTGAGATATGTACATGTGTACTGCTACATGTTTTTGCCTTTTCATAATTATCTTCCCTTCAAAGAACCACTTTAATTGAACAAACTTGAATCCTTTTTCCAATGATACTTTGAAGCACGTTTGATTGAGTTTGGTCCTGTGTTCTGCAGAAGAAGTTGGAAATGTGAACATTTTTACAAAAAAACGGACAAACTTTGATCAGGATCTTGGAGCTGTTGCGTCAGTTAATGTAACAGCTGTGGAACATCTCCTCACAACGAGAACAAATGTGTATTTGAAATTCCCCTTAAGTAACCATGACCATTTATGATTTTGAATTTAAACACAAATACGAACCTGGATATGCGGCCATGAAAATCGAGATCATAATCTCCTTTCTGTTTTGCCTTCTGCGATCAAAATCAAAGATGAGATTGTCTCATTTTGCCAGATGGCGCAAGAAATAACGGAAAGATATCTTACCACAAGTTTGTTGCATGGGGATAAAATAGTTAAGTATGTTTTATATAGTAAGTACAACTTTAAGGTCACCACAAGGGAAATCCAGATATACCCACGCTACGAGGATATAGACAGCGTTGCCCCATTTTAACAGTAAATCAACCATCAGTTTGTTTTTATCTCTACGAAACGAAGTTGATGTCATCTGACTTTTATCAAACTTGCAGCAATGCCACTTTTCACAGACAACCATTACCAACTGCATATTGTGTTTTTATCTCAAATACTTCGATACGCAAGAGCTTATTCAGCATATGATCAGTTTTTAAATCGAGGCAGGCTACTGACAAACAAGTTGATGTTACAGGAGTTTCAACATTTTTTGATTTTGTATTCTTTGTGGGAGTTATGGGATTCATCACTGTTCGTTATATTCACCTTTACATATTGTTGAACAGCAAGATAATCTATTGCACAACATATGGAGTAGGAAAAGCGCAAACAAATGATCCCTGTTGTGTTCAGACCTATGCTCAGAGAAACTCTTGGAATGTCCAATGGATCCTGACATAAGTAACAGTTTAATTTATGGTTTACCAAGAGTGATGTCGGCAGCTCCATGTCTGACACACGGCGGCGTGATCTCGAGGACTAAAGGGAAACTATCACCGTATGGATTAGTTGGGATTCTAAAGTTAGCATACTAGGAGTGATATCACTAAAATTAATAAAATCATGAAGTCAGAATCTAAAAAAAACCCCAACATAATGGTGGATTCACTAGCAAGGTCAGTTTTAACAAAGGATTACACCCCCATCATAATCAAAATTAGTTAAAAGAGGGTGGGGGTGTTTTATAATCTTTCCATGAACTAAAGTACCAAATTGTCAAACTGGCTTCTTTCTATCATGAAAGCAATTGATGATTCCTGGTCCGTCCGCGATCAAGGCGGATTTTAAGTCCAAGGAACATTCTTTGAATATCCTCTTACAAACCAGAAGGGTACACGCCAACAGACAAGGAACTACATGCAAGGTGAAGATAACGAACAGTGATCAATCTCATAACTCCTAAAAGCAGTACAAAATAGATAGTTGGGCAGACACGGACCCCTGGACATACCAGAGGTGGGATCAGGTGCCTAGGAGGAGTAAGCATCCCCTGTTGACCGGTCACACCCGCCGTGAGCCCCATATCCTGATCAGGTAAACGGAGTTATCCACAGTCAAAATCAGTGTGCCAAGAACGGCTTAACAATCGGTATGAAACACGTCAGACAGCATTTGACCCAATGCGAGGTTGTATTGACGAACTAGATCGTTATAACGACCATAGAATGTATTGTAATTTCGTTTTGTTCACTCTATCCGGAATTTTTCCCAATTCAACATAAAATCATTTTAATACGACATATGGTAAACGAAATCCTCAACCTCTATTTGTGGTTCTTATAATGCTTCCGCACATCCACCATGAATATCAATCCTTCATAAATATGCATTAGAAAAGTACCTTTCCACCTTGCACTGAATAGTTTAGTACTTCGTTAATACCGATTAATAATTAGTAAGATATCATTGTACGTACAGTTTTTTGTTTTAAAAAACAATATTTGGTTAATCACTGGTAAAAACGCGATATAAAGTCGTCGCGAATAAAATTTAGTTTAACCGTATGTTATTACTAACGAAACTGCATACAAAGGGCATTTTGTATAAAAGAGGATGAGAGTAAAGGGGAAAACTCTGGGAGAAGAACTATATATTCAAGAGATGAAGTACTGCGATAGATCAACGTCCCAACCAACAAATTCATTGCTGACATTGGTTTTGTCCAGTTCTAACTTCATGTGTTAAATCTGTCGCTGATGTAACAACGAGACATGTATCTGACCTAGATTTTAGAAATGATATTAATTGCTGGCACTGTCCAGTTATGTGTCGTTGTTCTTTCTCATAAATTATTCTTCTCCCATCTTACTCTGTCACTAAAACTCTGAAATTTGAACATATCGCCATTGCTAATTTCGAAGAAAACAATGAAACTGACAATTTTGAAAAATTACAGAATGCATGGAAATGGATCACAAATCAACACTACTGTCTTAAAACGTTTAGTACCAGAATAGGGAGACTTGTCATGCAATCAGAAAAATCAAATCAGGTTTCTAAAGACTAGTGTCTGCTTTTCAGCAGCTGTAACCTTGTGTTAACATGTGTGATATTTACGAGTTGCGATATTCCTCGTGGCATTTGCAAAAGTGCAGAGCTCGTGCAAGACATCACTTACATAATATTTGCAAGTATCTGGTGAATTAGGAACGATACAAGGAGGTGATAAAGGTTTAAACATGAAGATCGGCTCCATATGAAAGGAAGACATCAGAGTCCGCGAGCTAGAATATCAAACGTCCCCCGCTATGGGCAGGCTTTGTGGAACAGTAAATATTTATTCCTGTGTTTATTTCTCGGGAATTATTTCACGTCTGTTTTTGTCTATGTTATTTTCATTTTTTTGCCATGTAGTTCATGTGTTTGAATATTCAACTAAGGCTCACTGTTATTGAACGTAAGAAGTGTAACACAGAGTTATTAGAATCTTAACAATTTTTATCAACTGTTAAATGTTACGCTTGAGCTGACTATTAAAGTTCATACTGACATTGAAGAATTCTGAAACACAGCACACCGCAAATACAGAATACTTGTGCTGGATTGATAGTAAGGTATCCCATATATTATAATGCAGGCTACCTCTACATTATCCGGAACGTACCCACTTGTTAGAAAATAATGTACAGTTAATCATACATTGTAACGCACTTGTCTGGGTTTTTTTTTTCTTTTCTTTTTTTTCCATGTGCTGTTTGCCCTTGACGAAGAATTGAAGATTTTAAAAAACATCCCATCAAAATGATGCGACTTTTGCACACACACAAATCCCGCCCATTTTAAGAATAAGTTGTGTTTTTTGTTTTGGGGTGTTTTTTTTTAGCTCAATTTTTCACATGATATTTCTTTTAGGCGATTAAATGGGGCGGTCGTTCGGATGAGACCGCAAAAAACCGAGCCTCCGTGACACAGCAGGTATGGTTCGAGAAAGATCCCTCCTTTCTCAAAGACTGTAAACGCCGAGCATTGGCCTAAACTTTACGATCCTTTACCAGCAATGGTGACGTCTCCATATGAGTGAACAATTCTCGAGAGGGACGTTAAACAATATAAAATCAACCAATTAATGATATTCTAAATCAATGAACTGTTTTCATTTGTTAAAATCCTTCAAATTGATTACAACGAGGTAGTAAAGATAAAATATGTTCATTATACATGGAAGATCTGGTTCACGATTTTTGAACAAAATATTTTTTATGTTAAATATTAAAAGTATAACTCATTTAATGTTTTGATCTTCTGAATGCAAGAATAAAAGCAATATGTTAGCCTTAAATCTGTGTTTTGTAAACAGAGACTCGAGTCTTTTGATGTATACAAACAAACCAGTGAAATATTGATTTTGTAATATAAAGCATCTTAATTTTGCATAGTCACAAATTTTAGCTTTCAGATGACACATTTTACCCTAAAAATGCTGAAAATGTGAAAGATATAATAAACTTAGATCGATATCCATTTCTTTTAAAAATTTTGTAAACAATAACATACCGCAATCTCTGTTTACAAAATAAATAATAAACTCTCTAAAATGAGCATCTGTGATAAAGTATAACGTTAATGTTTATGTGAACTCTTTCAACACATCAGACAGTAGATTTTGATCATTAAAAGAGAGAAAGAAAATTTTGAGAAAAATCGTGAATCAGTCCCTTTAAGGTCGACTGTGACTTGAAATTAGTTTGCTGTTGTCTCTTTTACAATGAAAATTTTACCGTACTAAAAATCTGAAATAATCAACCCTTACACAACCTGATAGGGGTTTAAACATTAACCGGAAATAAGAAAGAAATATCGAATGGATCGAATTTTAACATATCATATGATCGACATTGGGAGATACTCATACAAGAAAAACAACCGTCCGAGATTAATTTTAGCATTGTACTACGGAAAGGGTGAAGATAGCGATCCCATAATCCCTATAAAGGATACAAAATTAAGAGGTGGGATAAGATGCCTAGGAGAAGTAAACATCACCTGTCGACCGGTCATGCCCGCTGCGAGATAAAGTAAACGGAGTAATCCGTAGTCAAAATCATTGTGTAAAGAACGGCCTAACAATTGGTATGAAACACGTCAGACAGCATTTAACCCAATGATAGGTTGTATTAGTAAATTAGATCGTTATAGCGACGGTAGAATTTGCGAAATGCTGACTTTAAGTGAGACTGTTGGATACATGTACCTGTCGGCTGTCGTATTTGACACAAATTTTCAAAAGTTTATATTTTCAAGAATGAATCAAAATTTGAAAAGTCCTATTAAAATTTCAGTAACCCCGTTTTCTACATGTAAATGAGACACACTGGGTCGTTAAGTAGAGTGTGAACTGTTAAAGTATTGTCCAGGGAGCCACACTGTATACAAGGTAAACCGTGGAGCTTACACGACATGCGTACAAAGGTACAGGTGGTTCATCCTGTACATCCGTACTCCACTCAGACTTTTAATCAGAATTATAATGTTAAGGAGGTACTTTATATCGCCATAATGGCTGACTTTCCTTTTAAAACATGAATGAAATATATATATATATATATATATATATATATATCAGCAATATTTATATATTCATTTTAAATATCATTGCGTAGATGAGTAGCTCAGTAGGTTAGCACGTCGACTGCTGAACTATATAGATCGCGGCTTCGAGTCCAGCAGGGGATTTTTGGTTTTGTTTTTTTAATTCAGATTGATTTCTACTAAAACTGTACTTTTTTGACTAAATGAAATAAATTTGAAAGTTTTTAATTTCAAAATATTGTTGTACATATCCACTTTTCATCCATATCAAATTTTCTCTGGTATAGCATTCCTCCTTTTAAAAATCTTATCGTATAGCATATATCTTTTCTGATACTTGTACGAAGACAGGCACTAAACCCACTACACTTGTACGTTTCCCTATTTACATCAACGAGGAGATATTAAGTTTAGAGGTGTTTTTGATAACTGGGATACAGAAAAAATTGAAATACACATGCACTATGACAAAATTAGTCCACTCAACATTTAGTTCTCGTATTTGTTTTAAGACGATAGTAGTTTTAGTGTATCAATGCATCCATCAGACTGACACCTAATTACCTGGTTATTTACTGAAACTTGCATGGTTATTCACAGAAGCCTGCTTATTTACCGAAACATATTTGATTATTTACTCAAACTTACTCAGGGTTTTCTTTAATTTGATTCATGCCAGACATGTGAAAAAAATTCTACCAATGTATTGAAACCAGTTTCAGGTAGAGCGTTCACTTTGTTACTAGGATGTCGGGAGTTCGAGCGGGCGCTCGTGTCGTGGCCGCGTCGAACCTAAGACGTAATAAAGGTAGTGATTGGTTCTTCGCCGTACGTTCGACAATTGCGGGTCTTTCGGATAGGACCTAAAAAGCGGGGTCGCGGCAGGTGTTGGCACGTTAAAGAACCTTTACTGCTACGGCCCGGAACCTAAGCATAGGTCTAAAGTTTTGGTACTTCACCTATAGCTGCTGACGTCTCGATATAAGTGGAAAATACCAGACGTTGATTAAACAAACGATCCGCGACGAACCAATATACCAGTCCGAAGGAATCTTCGGAGTACAAAAGCCCTTTGAACTGACAGTAGAGTTCCAACTGACCTGGTTAGTCATTCCTGCACGGGTGAAGGACTTTCATTCAGACTTTGTAAAAAGATAGATACTGTAACAACGTGGCAAGTATATTACCATCGTAACCAATGCAGAACTGTTGAGAAGAGTCGACCAAGAGTCCTTTACTAGCTGTAAGAAAATGGAAATTCGAAGGTCTTTTGTGTATCTGAGGTTTTATGTATCGGCTTTTGAACGGGTAAATTCGAAGGTAAACCATGTTGTGTGGATTTGAACTATCAAACGTTCGGTGAATTTTAATCGCGATTTTACATTTAGACGATTTCCCAGGAGACGTGTTATTACTAACAAGGGAAAATGGAAACACCAGCATAAATCAGCTCGGAACAAAATCAGTTTTCTCCTAGAAAACCCCCCAAAGGGTATTAGTTTTTACATATTGATTAAATCCTGCCTCACAACTAGGTGATCAGTTGATTTATTATATTGATACCTTGATATTACACAATACAAACCGTTTTTGAGGGTAGAAGTAGTATAATTTCTGTATAAATTATTTACAGTTTTCATCGACAATAAGTCACTTTGTGTAATATGTTCCATGGTTTTCATGATTAAAATACAATGCCTGCTAAATGAAACAAGGGTCAGTTTACATTTTCTTTCACGCTACTCCCTATCAGTTATCAACAACTGAGAATAGTAAAAGCAAACCAATTAAACGCTATAACGAAATTGTGACGTCCTACGATAAAGCTACTCACGGCTACTAGTATTATAATTCAGTGTACAGGGAAAGCTTTAATTTACCTTTACAATTGTTTTGTTTGTAGTGATAACCACGGGTTGTTTCAATGCAATATTTTTGTCGGTAAAAGCGCCGACCATTCAGTACGACATCTACCAGGAAAATTTTAAAATAAATGTAAGGAATACTGCATCTCTCTTGTATTATGGAGGTTATGCTAACGATGGATCTGCATAACAGTAATCACTTACAAATTACACTATTCCGTTATACCCTCATAATACAACAACTTTTAAAGAAGGTCTTGCAAAACACATACTAACTAGTACAATGTACCATTGCATGGAGGTGTTATAAAACGTTTAAATTATTTATATATCTTTAAAGGTCATATTTTCATTCAGTCATAAAAATACGATCGCATATTGAATTAGCAAAACATTCGATTTTACGCTGTAACAAGTGCTTGTATCCCGGTAGAATATATATTTTCTTTATTCCGTCATTAAATATGCAAATTCGTAATCAAATATACCGCCTCTCTGATTACATTAGATAAGTGTAGCGCAGAGAGCGTGTGGTCATCTATCGATCGGGGGGCATTCGCGTGCGAACACCGACTCAGAAAATTTCACAGTCAGTCACAGTCCTTGGGAGACGATTAAAAGGTTGACCACCAGTGTTCTGCTAATAAAGGCTCCAATCATTAGCTTAAAGAGAACAACGAGAGAAGACTTCCATTTCCACGATTTCGACATGCTAGTTTCTCCTCGGGGAGTGGTGCTGCTTGTACATCGCATGTAGCTGGTATACAATGGAATAAGAAAAAAAAAGTTGGTTTTGAAAGGAGCACAATCATAACTGAAACATCAGACTAATTGGAACTTATTGCTAATTGAAGGGTTATTGAAAATCCTGGGATAGTACAATTCAAAGTTTCTTAAATGTACCGTCTTTTGATTATTTTCATTATGTCATTCAACACTGAGAAACGACTGCAAGATGTTTCTATGGTTTTAAAGACTAGTACATGTATACCCAAAATTGCTTAACCGACAGAATGTTTTTATTATATTATAAGAATGTATGAGTTAGAGTTAATATAAAATTTGTGTTTAATCTATTTTTAAACACTCCTTGAAGGAATTCGTTTATTCTATTGTCGCCAATCGTAAAGGTAATAAACATGTGTAAATGTGGTGTACATATATAAATGTGACGTATAAATGCAGTCATGTAGATGTTATACACAGTCATGTTGTCATAGTTGTACAGAGGTTGTATACGTTAACAGTTGATGACGTCACTATATGAGTGAAATGGGGAAACGTCAAGGTAGCCTAGTGGTTAGGGAACTCGCCACTGGGAGGTCCCGGGTTCGATTCTCGACCCCGCGCCAAACCTATGGCGTTTAACAAAGACAGTGATAAACACCCGACAATAAATTGATTGTATATTGTTTAACGTCCCACTCGAGAATATTTCATCCATATGGAGACTCCACCATCACAGGCACTTGTGGTATGGATCATGATCATTCCACCCCCATCCCCCACACACACATAATTTTTTTCTGATCTGGGATATACTTATTTTTTCTACTTATGTATTGTAAATATGCATTACAGATCATCCAAAACTGTTATTTTTCGTCTCTGTCGCGTATTAGCTTAAGCAAAGTTTCTTACCAAAACCCACATCTTGAACACAGTAACACTGGCAAAAAAGAGGAGTTTAGAAACACTACCTAAATATATTACTCCAAAAAGATGCAAGAATCCTTCTTGATCCATTAAGTGAAAATCCCTCTCAAGAAACTTTACGACCAAAACGTCAGCGTTCCTATATTTTTGCAGTTACTGCCCTTTCACAGGAAATTGAGGGCGTGCTTAATACTGCGTATCGATGCGGTCCTAAGCTTTAGATAAAATACATGTAGTATTAACAAAGCTTACGGTACCAAAATCTTTATTATGTTGAGCTTTAATAGGTTATATCATATTCTAAAAATAACAAGGTTTAGTTTATTCGATGTTATGAAGAACACTGTTAAGAAAGTACATTTCATCAAATTGAATGAATTGATGGCGGAACCAGGATGGGGGGGGGGGGGGGGGGGGCAGTCAGGAATACCCAGTTATAATGCAAGGTGAAAACATGTGATAAATGTTTTTTCAAAAAAGATGGGGGGTGGAGAGATGGAGAAGTTAACTTCATAAGAGTCTGAAAATTCTTGAAAAGCAAAAACGAAACAAATATAACAAAACCCAGTTTAAATCCTAAATCGCGGGGGGTGGGGGGCAAGAGATTGATTGGTTCCTTATATTTTACAATTCAAATATTATTTTAATAAATGGATTAGTTTAAAGTTCAAACTTTGTTCGTAAAATTAACCAACTATGCATGTACAGAACAAACCTTTGGCACCCCCTTCTATTGCTACGTGTTTGATACTTATTTATATGTCTTAGAGTATGTTGATTTACACTAAGATTGATTTCCAAAAGAATGAATTACACGTGAGTAAAAATATTTGAACAAAAAGATTGCAATAAAGATGCGTATCTGATATAATTAACATGTTCCGGTCATTGACATCTGATGTACATATTTTTATCCACAGTGTGAAATGATTACAATCTGATAGTTACATGCTTTGTTTGCACATGTAATTTCTGAAAAGTAATAATGAAGAATTGATGATATTCTAAAGATATCCTTACCCTGATATAAAAATGTTGAGGACTGCGAAAAATCACACAAGGGACTTTCATAGCCCACTGGCACTTTGGGGTGTTACTTCGAGGGAGACCGAAAACCCGAGGTCCCGTGTCACAGCAGATGAGGCATGATAAAGATTCATCCCTGCTCAAAGGCCGTCACACCTGCTATGACACGGGGCCTCGGTTTTTACGGTCTCATCTGAAGGACCGCCCCATTTAGTCGCTTCTTACGACAAGCAATGGTATTGAGGACCCATTCTAACCCGGGTCCCCACGAGCTCCCGGCAATAGAAGTAAGAGTTACAGGTCTTTCGTTTATGGCCTTTACAAATGAGGTCATGTCGTGGTAGGCGTTGACACGAATGTGGATAATAGGAACACTGATAAAAATGCTATGTTTATATGAAAATTGAAGTTAGAAAGAGAGAGAGACAGACAGAACAGGGTCTTGTACTTGCACATTTGTATGTCAAATCTCCTGACTACACATATGCCTATACGACTCTCAAAATCTCTACATTTGTGTGTTAAATCCCCTGACTACACATATGTATATGATACTCGCAGCATCTCTACATTTGTATGTTAAATCCCCTGATTACATATATGCCTATACGACTTTCAGCATCTCTACATTTGTGTGTTAAATCTCCTGACTACACATATTTATATGATACTCGCAGCACCTCTACATTTGTATCTGCTATCCTTTGCTGCGGGTGTGATACCGGTACGTTTTCTGTACACCTTTGTTGCGGGTGTGATACCGGTACGTTTTCTGTACACCTTTGCTGCGGGTGTGATACCGGTACGTTTTCTGTACGCCTTTGTTGCGGGTGTGATACCGGTACGTTTTCTGTACACCTTTGTTGCGGGTGTGATACCGGTACGTTTTATGTACACCTTTGTTGCGGGTGTGATACCGGTACGTTTTCTGTACACCTTTGTTGCGGGTGTGATACCGGTACGTTTCCTGTACACTTCTACATTTGTAGTCGTTTAGAAGTCGCGTCATAAACATTTCAGAACTGTCGGACAACATCATCTCCTTAATTTCCTGTAGTAAACCACAACATATGCATGTGTGTCGTGTAAGAATGCTGCGAACGTAATTTCCACACCCTAAAACAATATCGTATTGGACACAAAACAAAAATGCAGTTTATCCTTTCGTGTTTAGTAAACCAGAAGTGATAAACGAATGAAAAGGTTACATGAGAAATATGTACTGTTTCCATGTAACAACATTTTAAGAACTTTTAGTTGACAAGAAAATATCTTGTGTTGTAACCTTCGACTCCACATTTAGGTACATCGACGATTTATTCACTTTTATTCATGTCGATTCGATTTATCCCAGTGAATTCTAAATAAAAGATAACATAAAGTCTTCAGCATTAGCTTTACATTTGGATATTTTATTGAGCCAACTTCCCATGTCTATGTAGCAATATTTCATTATCACCTGCATATGGTGTTTAAGTCTCTCAACTGATTCCATGCGCTAGAGCTTGTTTAAGGATTATCTCCCTCGTGCATAGCTCTTATCCTTGGACGAATTTGGCTCCACTTGTTTGGCACGCTGTTTTTGGCTATATTTAGATCTAAAACTTCATAGTTATTTCGGATTTCAAACATTTCGGTTGAGCATCACTGAAGAGACATTATTTGTCGAAATGCGCATCTGGTGCATCAAAATTGGTACTGTATAAGTTTTACATTCTGAGTATGATCAATTTTTAAACCAAAGAAGTTAATTGATGTTACATGGGTTTTAACAGTTTCGTTTAGTTAACATTTCTCAAATTTTGTGGACATTATAATGATACAGCCTATCGTTGGGTCGAATGTTGTCTGAGGTGTTTCATACAAATTATTGTTATGCCGTTCTTTACATACTGAGTTTGACTACGGATTACTTCATTTACTTGATCAAGATATAAGACTTACGATGGGTGTGACTGGTCACTCCTCATATGCACTAGGGCTGCGTTCAAGATCGTAGCGGCTAACCTAGGGGCTAGGTATGGCGGCTGATTTGTGCCATTTTACACTTTATCGTCTTTTTGCTATTTCGAGGCGAGACGACAACAAAACGATAATTAGCTACTTTTCGTCCCGAAATAACGAAGAGACGACAAAATGATAATATCAGCTACTTTTCGCCTCAAAATAACGAAAAGACAACACGTTGTAAAATGACACTAATGAGCCACCATACCTCGCACCTAGGATAGCCGCTACGATCTTGAACCCAGCCCTGACCCCCACCTCTGAAGTTTCCTTGGATCCGAGTTTGACCTCACACCCGTAGCCAGGGGGGGTTCGTGTGGTTCGTACGAACCCCTCCCCCCCTTGAAAACTACTAAGCACTATTAAAGTCGGCATTTTGTTTGAATTGTGACTATTAAAGTCGGCATTTTTTATGAAAATTCATAGTAAAAAAGGCATGATTCCAAAATTCAAATTAAGTGCCAGGAAATTGCTAGATTGCAGGATTTTGCACCAAATACCCCAGAGCTTCTGGGGGCCTTGAGCAGACCCCCTGCCGTAGTGGCACCTCGCGGTGCGAGGTGATAGACTCGCGTTGCGAGTCTATGTAACCCCCCTTGAAAAATCCTGCCTACGGGCCTGGACCTACTCTCAATTTTGTATTCTGTGTAGGATTTAAGAGGTCACTGTTCATTGTCCTCACCTTTTTATCCTATCTTTTCAGATACACTGAGTGCGCGTATGACTTATTTAATTTACAAATATTTTTTCGATAGTAGTAACTACACATCGGTTATTGCTTATTGAATGTGTCCAATCTGTCCATTACACTTGGTTTCTTTGTGATATATAATTGTAGATTACAGAAGACATCGACATCAGTCTTCCAATCTCCTGTTGTATATTTTCTATCGAAACAGTTCTTTTATCACACATCCAGCTACCTACCGCATGCTTTCTGTGTGTTAATGTACTTTTAGATATAAATGTATTTGTATAGACGGTATCAGTAGCCTATATGACGCGATACAACATTGTTATATCGCGTGAAGGAAGGGGAGTCGACTAGCGTCCAGAGGTACAAATTCCGGTTAATTAAGTGCACCTAGATAAAGATATGCTAACCGACGTGCACTGCATTCAGATCGTCACACAATTTAATTTGTACAAATTCATATCTTCAAGTAGAAGCACTTTAACTCTGAAAATTGCGGAAAGAGCACATGTAATTGTACTTTTCCAATGAAAGAAAAAAACGCAGCATCTTCGGTTAAAGTTCTTTCATACATCAATATGAATTAAACAGTTTATCCGTAGTAAAACTCTATTTTATGAGTTCCAAATGGATTTATCACATTCATCTCTATCAGACGCTGCGTTTATCTTTTTAATGTTTCCATCTTTGAAGTCGTAACTTCCAATCATCACCTCTCTACCTAAAGTCACGGGGACTCTCAGAGTGCGATCCGAACAGTTCGATAACAGTTCTTATTCAATTATGTAAAAGTATATCGTGCTCCGCTATTAATTACAACTAATGAGTACATGTATATGAAAGTATATTGTGTTCGGTTTTGAATTAAAATAATACCATTATTCATTATTATCCTGAATCATTTTGTTCTTTGCGTGTGACAGATGTATAATTATATAGGGCTATTGAACTTACAGGTGAATATTGACCAAGTTGTGTCTGAAAAGTTCACACCAACGGTCAATGTTCAACAATATGGAAAGGTGAAGATAACGAACAATGATCAATCTCAAATCTCCTCTTAAGAATACAAAATAAAGAGTTGGGCAAACACGGACTCCTGGACACACCAGAGGTGGGGTCTAATGCATACATGTATGATGATTACGCATCACCTGTCGACCGGTAACATAGATATACCAGTGTGCGTCCGTCCGTCACACTTGACTTTGTGGACGCAACTCCGACAAAACCGCTTGACGGATTTTGTTCAAATTGTGTAGGATTGTTAGTCACCAAATGCAGTTGATCATATTACGCCGCCATTTTGTGTCGACAAATGTTATAGGAGTTATGGAACTTTTGTGCTTCAACTTTTTTTTTGCTGCGGCGAGGAACATATGGCTACGCGTAGCAATCTTGTGTTACAAGTTTTGCCAGCTGGAACCAATACATACTCGTTGTGTAAACTATCTATTTCTTTTATCAATTCTAGTTTACTAAACATTGAAGGGTATGTGGTACGTATTTTTGTTTTAATGTGTCAATACGAGGTTTTATTATTCCTTTGATACTTTTAATCCATCCTGACAAGGTGGCAATTTCTTCCTTTCCATATTTAGCTCATCATTTGGCTTAATCTTTGACATAATTCATAGTAGAGATGAAGTTGATTTCTTCTCCGTGTTAAATATAACGAACAGTGATCCATCTCTTAACTTCTATAAGGAATAGAAAATTAAAGAGTTGCGCAAACACGGACCCCTGAACATACCAGAGGTGGGAGCAGGTGTCCAGGAGGAGTAAGCATCCCCTGTCGACCAGTCACACCCGCCGTAAGCCCTATATCTTGATCAGGTAAACAGGGTTATCCGTAGTCAAAATCAGTGTAAAAACGGCCTTATAATTGGTATGAAACACGTCCAACCGCATTTGACCCAATGACAGCTGTATTGGTAAACTAAATCGTTATAACACAATAAGCATCGTTCAGCCTTATTGACATAAATGTTAGCGATCAAATCTATAATTGATATTGTGAAAATAGAATTAACTATTAAAGTTGTACAAAATATATAAATTGTTAGTAAGAAAATGTCAATATCTGTTCAAGCAAGAAAGCTTCCTATTATCAACGAAATCGCAGCGAAACATATTTTTGGGAAAACTTCTAAACCATCAAATTAGACACGTATCTACATGTAGTATATACCAATGTGGCTATGCAGAGAAGCTAGAAGAGTCGGAAGGAACTGGCGAATCACCAAAGTTAAAAACCTATATACGTATTATACCACTTATTGTTTAAATGCCAAGAATTACTAGTAAAATGCACTCTTAATATTTTATTTTCAAGCTGAAGTTTTGATCTAACAAATATAAACAGTCCCAAAAAAGTCTTGTTTTGTACATAATAATGTTCTCATTCTTGTTCGTTTACATTAGTATCCATACATTTTAATATCTCCCTTGTGAAGTGCTTGTTTGGGGTTACATGTATAAGTAAAGGCGTTAGTGGACTCCTGTGAAACATGGGAAAGGTTGTATAATTCCCTGCAAGGTGTAGTAATGAATTATACATGAGGTATGAAAGAATACTGCCAACAGGTGAAAATATACACTATGTGCCGTCGTGTTTCCAATTAACGGAATTAATAATATGTCTCCGACAAATTCATCATATTTCATCTTCAAACAAAAGGCAAACACTGCTATATTTCAAGTAGAATATATCGATCCTTTAGAATCTGTGTGTTGACCGCTTATAAAAGAAAACATTTTATTCAGTATTAATATTTGTCTTCTCTTTAGAGATCTTTCAAGTCTATCATTTTAGAACTTCGGTCATTGAACGGCTACGCCATGGAAAACACCCAATTATGAAAGGTTATTAAAAGTTCTCCAAGGGGCACAGGTAGAGTTTACCTGTAATTACCTGGATTCCATAAACTAATTAAATCAACATATTTAAAAAACAAAATAGACAGTATGGTCATTAATACATGTATCTTCACAAATAGTTATTGATAGTAATAGATAATTATACGATAAGAAATTAATTAGTACATTTCTACCAGCTTTATTCAGTTATGCATTTTACGGGGTTTTTAAATTTCACTATTCACATTTACGTATGTTTCGTGTTTTGGGGTTGGAGTTTCACATAGAGAAGTTGTCGAAGTGTTGCGTGGACGTGACATTGTGAAGGTGAAGTGAAATATGTAACGCGCCATTATATCATATACTGTACTGCGTTGTCACATGGAATGAATTTCTCAACACTCATTACTGTGAACAATATACAGCACAAGAAAAATGATGAAATTAATGAATTGATCAGCTTTATTAAAGGTACATATGCTCCAATTCTTATGCTTTTTAATACAGATGTATATATTACGATATTCTATGAATAAAATGAAGCAATATACATGTAACTACACATAGACCTTGGTTAAGGACACTACAATTGCTGTTTGTCATATATTTCGAATGTAATTCCCCCTTCTTTAGCTTATTTGGTATTTATTAAAAATACATAGATATGTAGTTCTTTCATAGCTCTTATGATACATTTTCCATCTTTGTAATCTTAAACACAAAACGATCACGTTGATCCGTAGTTGGTTCAGACAGCTGTTTTTAAGTTTCAAGTGGAGTTCACCCTTAACTTGCGAAATACGATTTTGTACTGAGCTACGCAATCATCTGTCTATTCATGTACTTCTGTTATTTCAAACTTCTTAAAAAGAAAACTTAAAACTTCACAATGAAATCTTGGTTACGGACTTTACAGACTTTTTGTTGAGTCCGTAACCAGGTTTACTTAATACAGTTAAAATAAAGTAAGTATTCAACTAAACAACTATATCTTATAACCGATGCAGCAGGTCTTCCAACAGTCTGCTGGAATTCCCATGGGCACGGATTGTGCTCCTTTATTAGCTGACTTCTTTTTATATCCTTACTAGGCAAAATTTATTCAAAAGCTTCTACATGAGAAGAAAAATCTCTCTCCCTGTGGCCTTCAACTCGACATATAGATAAACATGTATAGACGACGTGTTATCTATTAACAATACTCATTTTCATTCATATGTCGATTCGACATATTCCAGTAAACTCGGAACTAAAGATACCACAGTCTTCCACATCTACTTCATCGTTGATATTTTATTGAACATAGACGGAAAACTCACAACTCAACTTTATGACAAACAGGATGACTTCAACATCTCCATCGTCATCTTCTCATTTCTATGTAGCAATATACATATGCCATTATCACCTGTGTTTATTCAACACGCAAGTGCTTGTTCTACGATGTAGGCTACTGAAAAATAAGTTGGTGTTACAGGGGCTTCAAACGTCTCGTTTAAAGTCAGCAGTTTGCAAATAATATGGTCTAATTTATCAATACATACTGTCATTAGGGCGAATGATGTTTGACGTGTTTCAAACCAATTGTTACGACGTTCTTTACACACTGATTTTGACTACGGATTACTTCTTTTACCTAATCAAGACATAGGACTCACGGCGGGTGTGACCGGTCGACAGGTGATGTTTACTCCTTCTAGACACATGATCCCACTTCTGGTGTGTCCAGGGGTCCGTGTTTGCCCTCTTGATTTCACTATGTAAAGAACGACCTAACAATTGCAAAATAGATCATTATAAGGGTCATAGAATTTGCGAAATGCTGACTTTAAACGAGGCTGTTGAACTCCCCTGTAACATCAACTTGTTTGTTAGTAGCTTGTCTCGGTATTTTTGCTACCATCTTAAGGTGGCTTATTTGTATCACGTCGTCATATTGCTATTTCAAAACGACAGCACGAATTAATACAAACCGCTTTAATTTTGTTGTCTTCTCAATAGGCTTCCTGTAGTCTTTTTTATCCCTTTATACTGTTTATCGCCTTCTCGGATTCCCCCCGCTAAGTTGATACCTCTTGAAACTCGTGTTATTATTCGTTATCACAAATCAAGCTACATTACTTAGTTGGGGTCCATTATACACCTTGGAAACGATGTCCATTTGCAACGTGGTCCAATCACTGGGATCGATGTACTACCACATAGTCTCCTAAAAAGGTCTACGGTCTATTCTGCCCCCTGGAGCTCATTAAACAGTGCCTACAATTTAATATTTTAGCTTCTGATCTAAGTACTGAATCTCCCGGGCCACTTGAGTGATACGATACATTGTCTAGATGCTAAACGCCCCATGTCCACTAAGACGACAGCCAGTTAATTTGGTAAGGTTGAATAATGTTCTGTTTAGTGCTGCGGTGCAAATGAAGAGAGCTTATGTTAGTCCTTCTGACACAGGATCAGGTGAAAAGGCATAAAGTCCTAAAGGGCTGTGATTTCGCGTTAGAGGAACAAGTCCTTAAGCGCTCAGGGTTTACGTCATAGAACATGTCCTTTATTTCAAACAAATTAAGACATCCCACTGAGACCCCTGTTAATTACCCAAAAGTTTTGTAGAGCTCAGTAGGCGTGAGATCTATACATTGCCCTAAGTTGAACTCGGCTATTGGTTTGGTGATGCGGTTGGACATCAACAATTGGTTTCCGGATGATAACTCGAAAAGTGTACAATCTAATCAAATGAAACTTTGAGATATTGTTGGGTACTAGGTAAGGAAGACCCCTATTAATTTTGGAGAAAAATGGTCAAAGGTCAAGGTCACAGTGACCGAAAATTTCAGAAAAATTTGGTTTTCGGATGATAACTCAGAAAGTTTAAATCCGAATTAAATGATACTTAAAGATATTGTTATGTACCAGGTAAGGAAGACCCCTATTGATTTTGGAGAAAATAGGTCAAAGGTCAAGGTCACAGTGACCGAAAATAGATTTGAAATTCCAAAAAAATTTGGTTTCAGGAGGATAACTCGAAAAATTTTAAACTTTTGGTTTGCACTCCGTTTGTCTTTCCGTCAGTTCCGCAAATCAGTTTTCCACACTCTTTTCTCTGATCTTGCAGATATTTTTTATTTCATATTTGGTACATTGCTTTGCCATAACAAGTTACAGATTAAGTTAGAATTTGGTTTTGGTCCATTGATTTTTCAATAAGTCATGGCTCTTGGACCTAGAAATGTAGCATGAATTATCAGTTTTCCGCACTTTTTTGTTGTGCTTGCAGATATTCATTTCATATTTGGTACATTGCTTTGCCATAATAAGTTACAGATCAAGTTCGAATTTGGTTTCGGTTCGTTGAATTTTCACTAAATTATTGCCCTTTGACTTAGACAAATAGCGTGAATGTTCAGATTCCGGACTTTTTTTCTTTTCTTTTTTTTACTTTTGTGCTTGCAGATATTCATTTGGTATTTCGTACATTGCTTTGCCATAACATGTTACAGATTTTGAAATATTTCGCTGAGTTACGGCCCTTGGAATTCGAAATATACATTGTAATATGAATTATCAGTTTGTCGGACTTTTTTTTCTTTGGTTGTACTTGCAGATATTCATTTGATAATTGGTATATTTTTAGTTCCTCCCTACAAAATTGATAAGAACTAGTGGACCAGCTTAAAGTTTACATACAAGTTGCTTATTTCTGTAGATAAGAGTACTACACTCATTAAAACTTCTAGCATAGCAATACAACAATGTAGCTAAATTATTCATGATCACCGACATTTCAGTTTATTGACTTGTTTGAAAAGCTAAACCTAATTATAAATTTGATTTTTTTCTCTGGTCTAGTCTTTGTGCCTTGAATAGTAGTTGATTTCCAACCATTCCTATCCTGGTTCCCCAATTTTCCCTTTTACCATAACCTACATAATGAACTTTGAATAATGTTGTGGTGCAGTAATTTTTGCAACCGGTAGGGGACTATGTATTGTCATGCAATACTCCCAGAATGCTTGTTTTTAATAAACTCAAAATTTTAGGATTTTTATTTTACTAGCGGTAAAACAATCTTATCTTAAACTTCTGTTCCGTAAATTGATTAAGCTAAGTTAAATGTTTGTATGAGAGTTTACAGAGCGTTTTACAAGAATCTTGAAATTTCGGCATTGACAGAGGTGTTCGCGAGCAGCAACACCAGTGGGTAGAGAATAGAAAGAACACACATGGTTGATATCCCCCCCCCCCCATCTCGTGGCAAAACGTCTTTAACGCACATGTATTCACACATGAAGTGTATGTGTGTACAAACAACAGGGAGTGTGTTATGTATGTGTTTGATTTATTGTTTTACTAACAGAGACTCCGTAACCGCAGTACTCCAATCCTAATTAGGCGAGGACTTCTGGCAGTTTATTTCTAATCTAAATAGTTGTATCAATAATGAGATGACCTTTTAATTCCATTCAAACAAATTCTCTGTTAACCTTCTAGCTATTTCCTATCTTATGAAATAAATCTGTCAATTCCTTTTACTAGGGTCGTAAACTTCACCCTAGTTTGCATTGCTTCTGTTTCAATCTTTCCCCCGCTGTATCTCTTCGGGTTCAACACTAATCCGCAGGATACAGGTACATGTAGAACTATCACTTTACATAAATCGATCCCAAATGCAGCAAACCTTTCATACACAACAGACTCATTCGCTTTAAATTTGATGTGATACATAATTGTATATCATAGCAGGTGAAGAACTAAAATTAAATCTTTAAAATCTCTAAAAAGGCTATGTTTAGGAAAAACTGTCTTTAAAAACATTTTATCTTTTTCAATGTTGTTTTCGGGATGGTGTGTGTGTGTGTAAAAACCTCTTTTTTTATTGGATAGGCTCATAAAATCTTTTCCGAAGGTGGCAGCCAGAATAAAGTAATAAAACGTGAATGGGGGCAGACAGAATAAAGCATCTTCGCTAGCCAAGGGTTTACGATCCGGAATAAAGTAAGAAAATGTGAAAAGGGTTCAAGTTTTTTCAATAGATGAAAGGCGAAGATAACGAACAGCGACCAATCTCACAACTCCTAAAAGGAATACAAAATAGAGAATTGGGCAAACACGGACCCCTGGACACACCAGAGGTGGGGTCAGGTGCCTCGTTTGAGTAAGCATCCCCTGTCGACCGGCCACACCCGCCGTGAGCCAGAACGGCCTAACAATCGGTATGAAACACGTCAGACAGCATTTGACCCAATGATAGGTTGTATTGACAAACTAGATCGTTACAACGACCATAGAATTTGAAAATGCTGACTTTAAACGAGACTGTTGGAACCCCTGCATCATCTACTTGTTTGTCAGTAGCCTGTCTCGATTTAAACACTGACCATACGCAGAACAAGCTCTTGCGTTTCTAATCAGTTGAGAGATATAAACACCGTATGCAGGTGATATATTTCATACTGTCGGGAGAGGGGGGAGGGGGTCAGAAAATGACAATGTTGGGGAAAGGGGTAGTACCCACATCCACAAGAGCTTGCATAATATTTTTCATAACAAGTTATAGTGGTTTTAAAATACATATGCATTACTATGAAGTAAATGAAACGGTGGATTCTGAGGATGACTTCCGTTCTCACTGTAATTTCTGCTTCCTTTGTTCATGAAGACTTGATTTTACAAAATGCTGACCTCAACATCATTGCGTACAATATTTTTCGTTTTCCGTTCCGCGTTTTAGCAACACCTCTTTGGAAGAATGCTATTGACGTTTCTGAGAATTTAACGACAGGTTGGTGATTACTGTTTTCTGAATGTGGCAAATCCATTTACTGACCAGAGCATGGTCATAACATATTTGTCTACATATGCCAATACCTAATATCAATTGAACGACAATCGTCTAAATTTTTAAATCTACATCGTTAGAATGTCAATACCATAGACCTATACCTGAGAGTGTCTCTGACACTTGGAATAATGAATATTATTCTTGTGACGTTTGTCTTTTGTCGTAGTTGCCCACATGAGAGCAATATCATGGGTTCATTCTGTATTGCGATGTACTGATAGCTTCGTAATGGTTATTCTGAAGATTCTGGAATGGGTTTATTAGGAGGAGTACTTGAAGAAACCCCGTGACATACGTATAAAATCAGCTGAAATGGGCTAATTGATATTTTAGTGTTACCTTAGACACTACTAAAAGAAAAACAACACGAAAAGTTTGGCTGCGCTGCGTATAGCATTTATTCAAGCTGATATGTAAAACTTATACGATACCAATTTTGATGCACCAGATGCGCATTTCGACAAATAATGTCTCTTCAGTGATGCTCAACCGAAATGTTTGAAATCCGAAATAACTATGAAGTTTTAGAGCTAAATGTAGCTAAAAAGAGCGTGCCAAAAAAGTGGAGCCAAATTCGTCCAAGGATAAGAGCTATGCACGAGGGAGATAATCCTTAATTTTGAAATGAATTTCTAAATTTTATAACAGCAATTAAATACACATTCGTATTTTCAAGCTAATAACGAAGTACTAAGCTACTGGGCTGTAGAGACCCTCGGGGACTAACAGTCCACCAGCAGAGGCCTCGACCCAGGGGTCATAATGTAAAACTTATACGGTACCAATTTTGATGCACCAGATGCGCATTTCGACAAATAATGTCTCTTCAGTGATGCTCAACCGAAATGTTTGAAATCCGAAATAACTATGAAGTTTTAGAGCTAAATGTAGCTAAAAAGAGCGTGCCAAAAAAGTGGAGCCAAATTCGTCCAAGGATAAGAGCTATGCACGAGGGAGATAATCCTTAATTTTGAAATGAATTTCTAAATTTTATAACAGCAATTAAATACACATTCGTATTTTCAAGCTAATAACGAAGTACTAAGCTACTGGGCTGTAGAGACCCTCGGGGACTAACAGTCCACCAGCAGAGGCCTCGACCCAGGGGTCATAATGTAAAACTTATACGGTACCAATTTTGATGCACCAGATGCGCATTTCGACAAATAATGTCTCTTCAGTGATGCTCAACCGAAATGTTTGATTCGATTTAAAATGATACATTTTTTATGAAGGAGGGAAGTTGGATGTTGATGTTAAACTGTGAAGTTCATTCCCTTCCACAGTTGATGAATAACAACAAGTATTTTAACCTATATTCTATTATACTGTATTGCAAGCAAAAATATAAGGGCATAGTTTGTATCAAGGTTATCTGCAGATCTGTAGCTCTCTTGGAAAATATTGGAACACACCAGAGAGCTACAGATTAATATATGTAAGCTTGTCGGATGTATGCGATTTGTGATTTTGCATCTATTCTATATATTCATTATTCAATTAAATCTATATATTATGTAATTAAGTATACCACCTATCATAGTTGATATTTTATCTGTCATACAATTTTAACACAAGTACTAACTCACCACTTATTACATTATGCATCTTCAGTTTCATACACATAATACATACTATCGAATAAGAGTTAGGAAGTCATGTCATGCTACGGCTGGATCTAGCTACAGAAACATGGTACAGGGTCTGAAGTGTAGCACCCGACGACGAGCTCAAAATTCTTGTCTGGTACAATTTATAATTAATAACTAGTGGCATTCTATTATCAAAATTTTCTTTGGCGACCCTACCCTAATTCTTTTCTGTATATATTTTAGTTATTTCACGTATATATACATACCTACATCCCTATTACTATTACCTGTTACTAATATTACTAAGTATTACCTTCTATTAAAATCCAAATAAATATAAAATATTTCAAATATTTAATTTTAATTTACTTATTAAATTTTTTTAAAATTCTAATTTACTAAATTAAATAAAAATTAATATTAAAAAATTATTAATTAAATAAAAAAATGTAATTCATTTTATTTTATATTTAGGTTTAATAAATATAAGTTACTTCTTTATTTCATTATGATTTATGACCTATCACCACATGTATGTGTCCGGCCATCAAAAGACAGTACCACAGTCATCAGACGTGTTGGTACACGATGGTCTTTATTTATTTTCAAACCATGGGACAACCCATACGGAGCATATGTATGTTACTACAACACACTTCAACTTCACTATGTTGGTGCATTTGGGAGGTGTTGGAGGATGAGGCTGGATCGCAATGAGATGGATAGTATTATGGTTGAAAATACAGTCACCATTCGGTTAACAATATATAGTTAACCAATCCTACCAATATCAAACAAAAAACCCCCAAAAAAACCTTCGATTTACGCCGCAGAAAAAATGCACAGGTTGAAGCCTTATATCTTTGTATTCTTGCATCAATTTAATATCAAAAACTTTCAAATTTATTTTCCCACTATATTTGAGTCCAAACATTCATCAAAGCCCCATGCGACCAGAAAACCCAGCTTTTAATTATTCCGTTTGTTGACGTAGCCATGTTAGGTGTCTATTGTAGCAGAGGTCACGTGGTTCACTCTGCGAACATTTCTTCTCATGGTTGTGGTTTCATTCATCCCATTTAATTATAACCGGAACCAGATTAACAGGGCAGTAACTCAGGTGATAATTTACTAAAAATATCTATCAACTGGCTCGAGTTAGAGTTCAACCCAACATTTCTCAATGAGAATACCAATAGAGATTTCATAATTTATCAATAATATTTATAAGGTTGATTTATAATGGAATAAATAACAAGTTCTATACTTTAAAAAAAATAGCAAAGTGGTATTAAGATTGAAAATTATAAGCAAAAATGGATTACCTTGAGTTTTGAATGTTTTAAAAGAGTAAATTAACAAACAAGAGACCCATGGGCCACATCGCTCACCTGGGTTACCTTGGCCCATATTTAAAGATTTCCCCTATATATTCGCATATAAAACTTTGATCCCTATTGTGGCCCCAACCTACCCCCGGGGGCCATGATTTTAACAAACTTGAATCTGCACTATGTCAGGAAGCTTTCATGCAAATTTGTACTTTCCTAGCCCAGTAGTTCTTGAGAAGATTTTACCTACATATTTGGATGTAAAATTTTGATCCCCTATTGTGGCCCCATCCTATCCCCGGGGCCATGATTTGAACAAACATGAATCTGCACTGTATATCAGGAAGCTTTCATGTAAATGTCAGCTCTTTTGGACCAGTCGTTCTTAAGAAGATTTTTAAATGACCCCATCCTATTTTTGTGATTATCTCCACTTTGAAGGGATATGGCCCACTTGAAAGCCCTTCACCCAAGGATGCGTTTTGCTAAGTTTGGTTGACATTGGTCCAGTGGTTCTGGAGAAGAAGTCGGAAATGTGAAAAGTTTACAGACGACGGACAACAGGCGATCAGACAAGCTCTCTTGAGCTTTCAGCTGAGGTGAGCTAAAAAAGACTCAACTACCCTGTATATGAGAACAATGTACAAGTAGCCAAGACCCCCTTGTTTGTTTACACATTTTTGTGTCTTACCTTGTGTATTTTATTATACCGGTAGAAGGCCAATCTCTAATTAAAGCTTACAAAAAACGTGAAACGATGACATATATCAAAATTGGGATGGGACAAACAGGTAATCCACACATTTCGGAGAAATTATCGTCGCAAATAAATCAGAAGGGAGAGGGGGGGGTAGTAGTGTCCATACTTTAGGTGCCTGTGGTGTAACGTGTAGCAAACTTGAATATACAGTAGATAATTCATTTACAAGACGCTGATGAATTATGTACAATGTGATATTGTTCTCATTTGCTTTATGAAGAATATGTCAGTACTACAATACATGGGGATTATTACATATAAGTAAGGATATTTACCACCTTAACGACATTGTATTTGGAGATATTTTTATTCTATTGTGCAATCTTTATAACAGTGCAGAATTTCCCCATCGTTTTTTAAAAACATCCTTATTTCATTGGTAGAAGCTATGTTATAGGTGCATATTTAAAGGGAAAGAGAGGAAGTCCGACCCCCCCCCCCCCTACCCCCAGCTTAGTATAAAAAAGTATACTTGTCTATTCTTATGCACTTCCAAGTGTAAAATAGTAGATATGGATTGGGAAAATCGCATATGTGGTGACCCCCCCCCCCCTTAGAAAGGATTGTATGTACCTCCGCTCACCGTTTTGAACGGCAGCAACACTGTCTCTTAGCCAAATACCATAATCTATACTTATAAATTTTGTCAATAAACTCCGAAACGCTTGCTCCCGAGCTACTGCTTGCCCCTTTAATATTATTTCATATTTGAGGTGAAGTCCGAAAGTTACAACAGAGTCTTACATGATTGGTAAATATCGTAAAATTAATTAAAAACCTACTTTCGTTTTCGATAAACTACCCTGAAATAGCAAAAATGAGAGTAAAGTCGCGAATGTAAGGCAGTTTTTTCTAATGACAACTTAAGATAATACGACTTGAAGTAAGTCCGTTGTTTAACGATGCTTCATTTTGATCTTGTATAAGAAATATAAGTTTTGATAATAAATAAAATATGCCTGTTCGTTTCTTCAATCCGTGATATTAGTATTGAATGAGCCTTATCGAAATTTCCAGAACGAAGTGCCAACATCATACAACCTATCAACCTTCATTTTGTATTGCACATTCTCGGGTCTTTTCTACAAGCCGAGAAATTGCGATTGGTTTATAACATGATCAGCATAGGATTGTGTAGGTGTTCAGTGTTAGTTATACTTATAATAGTTTTGACTAGGCCCATATTTAACATTTTATGAAGGTTTATAATCATGTTACTTATATACACCTCATTCAACGAAGACCCCCCCCCCCCTTCCCGAGACCAACGATCTGACATGTCGATAAATTTTTAATTACGATATTCATTTGATATGTTCGATGTTCTTAATTTTTCCCGTGATCATAGAAGTCACCGTTACTACGACTTTTTGTTATAATTTATTGACAGTTACTGATATGTACAAACACATTGATAAACACAAAAAAAGTTTTTATTTTGGTTGAACATGTTTTGTGATGATACAGATCTTGAAAGTAAGCAATAAGTCGAAAACTGTCCAATATGTCAGATATCGAATGGTCCGGAACTGTTCTGGGAAGTTCGCGCCTTATAACTTTAAAGGGGCATGGACACAATTTGAGCTGGAAATTTTCAAATGTTTCCATTTTTATTGCTTATAATGCCTAACTAACGTATTTCTAATGGTCAACCAAAATTTGGATATCAGTTTTTGAGTTATAAGTGAGATACAGCACTCGGAATTCTTTGTTATACATATGTATGTAAACAAGGCTTGTGCCATGTTTTTGTTTACAATAGACTGTTTAATAGAAAAAAGCGTGTTTAAAACAAAATAAGATGTGCCAAAAACTAGAAAATATGAAAAAATCTGCTTTAAACGAAACTTTCTACTACTTTATTTAACCTATGTAATCAAAATCATGGCACGAGCCTTGTTTACAATACAAGGACTTGTGACCTCTGTATCTCCCATGTACCTTGACTACTGACATTCAAATTTTTGCTGATCATTAGTAATACCTTAGTTAAGCATTCTAAACATTAAAAAATCAAAAAATAAAATTTGAAAATATTCATCTCAAATCGTGCCCATGTCCCTTCAAATTTAAAACACGGCATGTGTGACCGGTCGACAGGGGATGCTTACTCCTAGGTACCTGATTTCACCTCTGGTGTGTCCAGGGGTCCGTGTTTGCCAACTCTCTATTTTGTATTGCTTATAGGAGTTATGAGATTGATTACTGTTCGTTATCCTCACCTTTCATTTTACCATTTTAGGTTGTATGCTACTTAACAATGTCCAAGATATTAGACCTCTGTTTACAAAATACTAATAGCAGTTTTTCTGTTTGTCATTCATATAGTGCATTGTTTTCAAACATTGACAATCCCGTGGGGATCCGGATTAGAATAGGTACTCAGTACTCCCTTGTTTGTCGTAAGAGGCTACTAAATGGGGCGCTCCTTCGGATGAGACTGCAAAAACCGAGGCCCCGTGTCACAGCAGGTGTGGCACGATAAAGGTCCCTCCCTGCTCAATGGCCATAAACGCCGAGCATAGGCCTAAATTTTGCAGCCCTTCATCGGCAGTGGTGACGTCTCCATATGAATGAAATATTCTCGAGATGGACGTAAAACGATATTCAATCAATCAATTAAACATCGACAATTATTACATTACACAATATTTACAAGAATGCGATTTTTACAGAATTTTTTTTTAACACTTTTATTATTACTGTTTATATACACGAAATGACCTTTTTTGCCTGTTTATGTGTTTCTAACTTTAATGTCCGTCGGATGGGACGTTAAAGGGTGTCCCGTGTTAAGGATTACAACCCCTTGGCACGCAAAAGAGTAGGCTCACTGGGGGCCGTCAAAGAAACTCAAACACTTCCAACCAAACATATTTCAATTAGTTAAATGCCGGAAAATGGCTGAAATATTGCCAAAACGACGTAAAACCATAATCAATCATTATGTTTACGATTATTGTGTTTGAGGAGAAGAAACGACGTGTATTCAGAATTTTGCCCTTGAAGAATTTTACCACGATTTTTAAAGTAATGAAATCAAAAGGGGGTAACCTTAATAAAGCACAATTCTGCTGTTGTTTTGTTTCAGCACTCCCTATAATTGATGCAAACATGCATCTTATCTACACATATTTAAAGCTACTACTTCACATGAGTATCTAGTATGCTTAAAATTGTGAAACACCCTCCCAAAATCCCCTCATCCTTAAAGATACAGTGTAGCATGGGTTTTGTGCAAGGGAGGAAAATGGTAGTACTCGGAAAAAGTCCACTTTTATAAAGCCAGTGCTTCGTTTGGGAGACTTTATAATCGGTAGATTATAATCATATCTTGTTACATTGGTATCTTAAGTGTGATTTTAACAATGTGAATTGTTCTTCCTGACAATCTTACACGTGTTAAACTGATTATTTGTTAAAACAATAGAGGTAAATACTGAACTTTAATATTGTCATTTACTGATGAATTGTATTAGAGTCAACTTTCTAATACTGATCAAATAAATATATATATATCAAAAACTTCCTTTAGAAAGGCTTTCCGTGATTTGATAAAATCCTCTCAAAAAGTACGTTATCTTTTTGGCTAATCAGAGAGTTCGGCAAGTTCCGTTGCAATCTGATTAAAATAAGATCTTTGATCCGCTCCGTTATTGTTATGTCGCTTTGTGCAGCGGCATAGCAGTGACGGAGCAGATCAAAGGATTGGTTCCGTAGCAACGGGGCCAACAAGAGGGCCTAAACAAATTGATGAAACCTCTGATTTTAGGTAATTCATCGACATAAAATAATGTATATGATAAATTTCATGTATGAAAAACAAAAACAAAAAAAACCACCTTGATCTTTGACATTCATTTACGAAACTTCGTATTTGTATAAGATTAAATCTATATATAAGGTCGAGGTTAAAATTACAATTTATCAAGGCCACCATTGGAACCACTGCTTAACCCATGAGAAAGGGAAGATATTTTTAAACCATACTTTTTTGTTAATTTAAACTATCTTTAATAATTTTAATTACATGTATAAATAGATTTAAACATTTGGCGGTGAAATCATATTTAGGAGACGTATGAATGTTATTAACGTAAAATGATGACATCAAACTTTGCGATATTACCTTGGTAATAGGTATATGCCCTTGCAGTTACTCGAATAACAAGCAGTTTCGTCATGTTAACCCCGCTGTATATTCACGACAAGAAATGAAGTCGAATGCCTAAGACTTTTTTTTTAAAAAAATGAATATAAACAACATGAACAGATCCATTGAATAACTTATCTGAATCTTTATTTGTATACTTGCAGTCATTTTTGGATACACCAGATTCTGGGTTTTTTTTTCCTGCTTATACAATATAAGCTTAATTTGTAAGTTTGCATTTTGCCGATAACATACATTGATAGTGTGTAATATATACATCTATGAATTTAATGAGAGAAAAACATCAAACTGTATAATTGTAAACTGAACAGCTGATCAACCATATTGTGCTCATCAAGTTCTTGCATTAAGCATATAATAATAAAGGTAAGCACAGCAATTATTTATGTTTTTCATTCAGTTTGTTTAGTTCATAAGCGATAACAAAATGAATTACTCCGTGAGATAGGTTAATTTCCTGCAAATGACGCAAATCATTTGTTTACAGTTTGTGTTCCATGAGTTTCATAGACTTCTATATCAATAATGAATTCATGTAAAACAATGACAGATATACCCTGAGAAAAAGGGGAATGAATAAATAAACCGAAAAATTAAGAAAAAGAACTATTATATTGAAAAATCAAAATATACTCATAACTACGGCAAATATTATTCAGTAACATTTTAAAATGATATTTGTATTCGATAAGAGCGATGAAATCGTTGATAATTGTAGAATTTCATATGATTCTAGGCATACTTCAAGAAATTTGGTAACTGACGCGGTACATGTAAAACGGAATCATTTGACGATCCTAGCCCAATTGCAATTATTTATCAGGCACCCATCTTTGTGAACTGGAAAGGGAAAATGGGGACCAAACGACTTGCGCATTTCAAAAATTTGAGGCAACATAGACATATAGGTAGTACTAACTAATAGTATTCAGGTATTAATCGTTTTTACAACCCCGTCATCGTATTATGGTGTAGCGTCGTCCGTCTGTCCGGAACTTGAAGGCAAAATGAACCTCTCACAACTTTGTACATTTGATAACCATGATGTCATTGTATCACTTAGTTAAAAACCTTTCCGTTTTCAGACATTTTCCCCCGTTAAGAATACAGGTATTGCCCTGAAATTTTGTCACAACCTTCCTCTCAGATAAATACATAATAATTTCACATTTCAACTTGATTAGTGGACCGTGACCTACTTTAGGACTAAAATTAGGTCAAATAGTTTTCTGGATTTTTTCTCATCATGGATACAGATATTGCACTGAAGGTCTAACGGGCGTATGTAGTACTGTTTACGGTACTCTTGTTGGTATAATGTAATGTTTTAGACAATATCTTACAAAAGACGTCATATATTCCTGTGTGTTGTAAAAATATGGAACTGGTGTTTCTTTTCAATCTATTACAACAACAAAACAACTTCCTTTGCGCTCTGTTTTCGCAGGTTTTATCCTGGCATGGTTTGGAATGTATATATATATATATATATATATATATATATATATATATATATATATAGATAGTGTATGTATATATATATATATATATATATATATATATATATTTCTGAACCCCAGTAGTATGCAGTAGCTACCTTGACATCGGAGCCGGTATGTTAGTTTCTATGTTTCAGTTCTTGCAATGATTGTAGAAGGTAAATTACCGTGCACGGTGTAGAGGGTCTTAAGAAGTTGTACCCCCTTACTTTCCTTTGGAAAATATCTGGTAAGTACAGGTAACTATTTGCCATAATAGAGGACAACAATGTCCCTTTTGGGGTTAAAGATGTACTATCAATAGTGCACCCCGACCCTTATGAAATATTTTATTGATACATGTCTTTAATGATAGATTCAAGACTTATTAACACATTTAAAAAATCGTTTGTAGATAATGAAAATTCAAAGTTAAAATCAAACTTGTTATATTTGTTTCACACATATAAAAAAAATCCACGGAAATCAACCTTTGTTGGCTGCTGACCGTAGCTAATGCTATAGAAGTTCGTTGCCCTCGGGGAATATAATTTTTCTTGGATGAATAAATTAAAACTGTGTTTACGCTAAAATTATAATTAATCTCCGTGAAATATAATACCTTAACTGTCAATCCCAGGAAACAAGATTAATCACCTAATGAATTCCATTCAGCTTCAAGGAATCAAATTCCATCGAATTTATGAATTGTGAAGCAGACTGATTAATCCTTAATACATTATATCAACGTTCCCAGCGCTCAGAACCGGTCACGGTAGCTCAGTGGTAGAGCCGTAACCGGGAGGTCGCGAGTTCGAGCCCCACTCGTGCCATGGCTGCGTCAACTTTGAAGACGTATACATAGGCAGTGATTGCTCGCCAAACGTTTGATATGTAGAAGAGAGGATTACTGGTCTTTCAGATATGTCGCGGCAGGTGTTGATATAGCCAAGAGATATGTCGCGGCAGGCGTTGACATAGTAAAGAGATATGTCGTGGCAGGCGTTGACATAGTAAAGAGATATGTCGTGGCAGGCGTTGACATAGTAAAGAACCCTCGTTGCTACGGCCGTAAGCGCCATGCACAGGTCTAAATATATGGTACTTCACCTACAAATGGTGACGTCTCAGTATGAGTGAAAAATTCTGGAAGCGACGTAAAGCAAACAACAATCCAATGCGCATGCCAGCTAAAATTAGTATGTATAGACTAGTATTATATAATGTGGGCTACATGCATGTTATTCACTCCTTCCAGGTCCAAAATATAATCTTCTTATATTCATAAAAATGAAAACATAAAAGTTTCATTTCGTACAATAAATTCTATAAATCCTTAAATTAATAGAATATGTAACCGCTCATAATAGAGACCAGTTTAGTGTTATGTCACGTGTGTGTTTCTCAGCAGTTAGATTATCTTGTTGAGCGATAGAACTACAAAGACCTCGTACTTCGTCAACGGTAGTATGTATGTCTGAGCCTAGCTACAATAATGTTGCCCTATCCATTTTTTTTATTTTGACGTTTTCGGGACAGGGCTACAATTCCATAGGATCTCCGTAATGGTGCAAAATAATTTTATGAATAACCGATAATAAGCTCCATGTATTAGTCCCAAATGCTGTTTACACCAAAAAGAGTACCAACTTTGTGCTTGGGCATGTCTAAAAAAGGTGTTTTTCATTAATTATCATGTACAGCATGCAAAATTCTTCGTCTGTTCCGCCTTGCTTGTTATCGCATCGCGAGATTTCGTAGGAGGATCTACTAAAAAACTTAAACATTGACAATCTGCGCGAAAATGTAGTTACTTGAGGAAAATCATATGGTTGCAGAAAGAATTTACACTCTATTGTTTGTTTTGTAACTTGATATTAAACTTAACCTTTTTAATACCGACGAAATATCTTTCTCCTCCGTACTTGTCCATTGATGTAAATACTACCGTTTATGGCATATGCAAATAACTTGACGTACGGAAGTTGAAACTTCAGTACATTATACATGGCGCACAAACATGAATCGAGAAATTGGAATATATCGAAATTGTTGAAAATGGTAGAATAGAGCCTCACAAATCGTAAGTTGCAGGTTGTAAATTTATATATTGACTAAGTAACATAGAATATCATTTTATTTACGTAAAGAAAGTCAGCACATGTTTAGACTGATCGAAAATGTTGCGGGAGTGAATCACTCCCGCATTTGCACCATTACGGAGATCCTAAGGAGTTATTGCCCCCCCCCCCCCCAAATCGGAGAGGGCTACATTATTGCAGCTAGTCTGAGCCTAGTTAAAATACATGTATATAGCGACAGGAAACACGCGATCAGCATTATAAGTGTAGGCTGAAGGGCTGTCAAATGAGACTTCCAAAGCCCGTTTTTCGTGTCTTTTTAGGTATTGGAATCCGACATCCCGACTACAATGACCATGTTCCCGAGTCTCGGTAAGTGTTGGTATTTGCGATCCCGACTCCAAACAAAGACACATAGCAAATGATTCACACACGGTCCATAGGAGCTATAGATCACTTTATATATCTATAGATCAATGCATGCATCGGAGTACTATCAAAAGATATAACTTCGGACAGAATAGTACCTTATACTTTCTGATATTTACATTTTTAGATTGACTGCTGTACGGACTCTTTCCTAACTTGATGAACTGAGTTTATAATTTTTCCTGTATGTAAAGGGTAATTATCAATTAAAAACTGAAGATAATCAATGGTGATAAATCTCATAAACCCTACGAAGAATACAACATTAAGCGTAGGGCAAACTCAGACTACTGTACATACAACAGGTGGGATCAGGTGTCTTGGAGGAGTAAGCATCCAGGTGTATTTGCAAATACGATCATTACAAAGACCATGGAATTTCCGAAATGCTGACTTTAAACGAAACTGTTGAAACCCCTGCACTACCAACTTGTTTGTCAGTAGCCTGTCTCGATTTAAAAACTCACCATACGCAGAACAAGCTGTTGCGTATCGAATCAGTTGAAAGATATACACCATATGCAAGTGATAATGGAATATTGCTACATAAATATGGGAAGCTGACGATGGAGAAGCTGAAATCATCCCGTTTATCATAAAGTTGAGCTGTTAGTTTGCCGTTAATATCTATTTTCAATAAAATATCCAAGTATGAAGCAGAGGTGGACGATTCTGTGATGTATTTTATTTCGAGTTCAGTGGGATATATCGAATTGACATATAAATGAAATGATAATTCTTAATAAACAAAACGTCATCGATATACCTAAATGTTAAATAAGTTAAGTTGAAGATCACAGCAAGAGATTTGATCTTAGATTCTGCCTCATAAGAATACAAAAAATAGGTCAGCTAGTTAAGCTGCACAATTCGTGTCCATGGGAATTCCAACAGATTGTTTGAAGACTTGATCATCAAAGACTGTAGATACTGTAAAATGAGGAACTCCGACATGTTTTTTCGAATTCAGAGTACTTGTGCGTAGAATCAGCGTGGATGTGTAACAAAGTAATATTTTGGACGACAGGCCACAAGATATCGAAGAATGTCATAGAACCTAGTCCTTAATTCATCGAGAAGAAAGCTCATTCAAAGTGTTGAAAAATCATACGTGTTGATTTGAGAAAGGTTTTGTGATTTTAAATTTACTGAAAGTTCTTTGGGATGTTGTAGAATCCACATATGATTTACACAACTGTTAAATATATTGTCGTACAATACGTCTGGATTCTGAAGTTTCTCCGTTACAGCAGTTGATAGTTTCGTGTGGAACAAAGACAGAAGCTTGGTAGAACAATTCATTGGATCCAGCAATATACATATCCTTTTGTAAAATTTTGGAATCCAGTAAAGGTAAGGTAACTCATTTTCTTTCGTCTCACTGCCTGGGATAAAACATGTATTTAAAACTGAGTCGTGATTTTGAAGAATTTCGTCACTTGAAAGGGAATTTGGAGTATACGTTGGATTACCAAATGTGAATCTTAAGCTAAGTTCGTTTACAATACAGTTGTAATAATAAGCCTTAAAAAGACGATGTTTTACAAGCTTTTTCAGCTCGAAGCTGAGGCTTTAAACTCGACATTTTGATATATCAACAACGTTTTGTCCATTAACTATAATAATTTCAATTCATATGTCGATTTGATATATCTCTGTGAACTTCAAATAAAAGACACAACAGAGTCCTTCACATATGCTTCGTATTTATATATTTGATTGAAAATAGATGTTAACGGCAAACTAACAACTCAACTTTATGGCAAACGGGATGATTTCAGTTTCTCCATTGTCAACTTCTTGTTCTTCGTGGTCAGTTTTTATACATCTACGCCTGTCTTATGACGGAATGTATTATTTTATGGCACTGTCCGTGCGTCTGTCTGTCCGAAGCCATGTTTTTCGGACATTTTTCGTAACGGATGCATTTACAGCTTTTAAATTTGGTCACAATTTCTCCCTCAAGAAGCGTAAGAATGAGTTTGTCTTTCAGCTGGATTGGTACACCGTGACCTACTTTATGGCTTAAAAGTAAGTCAAACAGTTTTCTTTTCATTACGGATACAGATATTGCCCTGGAATTTATTATAAGCTTCCTCTTGGAGGAATACAAGTTCAGTTTGCATTTCAGCTGGACTGGTATGTCCGTCTGTGGCCTACTTTAGGGCTAAAAGTAGGTCAAACAGTTTTCCGGACTTTTTCCATTACGGATACCGACATTATCTTGAAATTAAGTCAAAAGCTTCTCCTCTCGCAGAAATACTTAATCCGTTCATTTATCAACTTGATTGGTGCACTGTAACATAATTTAGGATTTTAAAAAAGTAGATCTAAGTTTCCTGGACTTTTTCTCATCATGGATACAGATATTGCAACTCAGAGAAATACATAATCAGTTCACATGTCAGATAGATTGGTGCACAATGACCTACTTTGAGGCTTTTCTATTCAAAATGTGTGTGAGATATCAATTCAAAGTGCATAATGTGCTTACATGTTGAATTTCACTGTCCGACGGGTGTATGTTGTACCATTTGCGGTGCTATTATCAAATCGAGGCAGGCTATGGACAAGCAAGTTCATGTTACAGGGGTTTCAACCGTCTCGTTTAAAGTCAGCATTTCGTAAATTCTATGACCATTATAATGATCTAAGTTACCAATACAACCTATCATTCCGTTAAATGCTGTCTGACATGTTTCATACCGATTGTTAGGCCCTTCTTGGCACACAGATTTTGACTACAGATTACTGATCAAGATAAAGGACTCACGGCGGGTGTGACCAGTCGACAGCGAATGCTTACTTCTCATAGGCTACTGATCCCACCCTGGTATATCCAGGGGTCCGTGTTTTACCAACTTTCTATTTTGTATTCCTTATAGGAATTATGAGATAGATCACTGTTCGTTATCTTCATCTTTCATACAGAAAAAAGGGAGAACGTTCTATAGATCAATAGTATATCTTCACCAAGCGTAAATTGCTGAACTATCAATTTACAATGTTTTATTTATTCAAAAGCTCTTATATGAGGAGAAAGAGTAGCTTGCTATGACCTTCAACTCAACATTTAGATATATTCACGGCGTTTTATCTATCAACAATACTCATTCTCATTCATATCTAGGTTCTTTTACCTGATTAAGATAGAGGGTTTACGGTGGGGGTGACTGGTCGACAAGGAATGCTTACTCCTACTAGCACCTGATCACACATCTGGTGTATCCAGGGGTCCGTGTTTGCCCAACTCTATTTTGTATTCCTTAGAGAAGTTATGATATTAATCGCTGTTCGTTGTCTTCACATTTCATTTGAAATCAATAAACTTTCTAATTCTAGTATCATTGTCACAGAATATGAAGATTAAATTAATATCGCTATTTTAGTGAATCTGGATTAAAATGTAGGAGAAAAATGATTCCGCATCTCGTCACCACGGAGACACTTTAGGTTAGAGATTACGTAACTCAAGTCCCAAGTATTAAGGAGGTTGTGACACATTGGGAGACTGTACGTGAATGTGTAAAAAAAAAAAAAAAAAAAAAAAACCAAAAAACCTCAGAATCGAAGCAGATTTTTTCTTGCATAGTAAAGCCGCAGTCACGACCACTCACAATGTAACTTACCGTGAGATAACGTACATAGGGTGGGGTTAAAACTTGGTGGGTCGTTGTTCTGCCCTTAGTAGTCAGTAATAGCCGACTAAAATGGGCAACCTTCACGATCGTATTGTTGCTGCTCAAAACAAATCTGAGTGGTCGTATTATCGGCAAGATTCACTGCTATAAATGTAACACGAAGCTGATTTTTCTAAAAATTATTATCGATTTCATAATAATGAGGAATTCTTCTTTCATGTTTCAATCGACGTTTTGTCTATTAATAATAATCATTTTCATTCAGATGTTTAATTCGATAGATTCCAGTGAACTCGAAATAAAAGATACCTCAGAGTCTTCCACTTCTGCTTTGTACTTGGATATTTTATTGAACATAGATGTTAACGGCAAACTAACAACTCAACTTTATGACAAATGGGATGATTTCAGCTTTTCCATCGTCAACTTTTATGTAGCAATATTTTATTAGCACCTACATATGGTGTTTATATATCTCAACTGATTCGATACGCAAGAGCTTGTTCTGCGTATGGTCAGTTTTTAAATCGAGGCAAACTACTGACAAACAATTTGATGGTACAGGGGTTTCAACAGTCTCGTTTAAAGTCAGCATTTCGCAAATTCAATGGTTGTTATAACGATTTAGTTTGTCAATACAATATATCATTGCGTGAAATGCTGTCTGATGCTTTTCATACCAATTGTTGGGTTGTTCTTGGCACATTGATTTTGACTACGGATAACTCCGTTTACCTGATCAAGACAAGAGGTACTGTGAGCAATGCTCACTAAGAATACCCCCAGCTTACCCCAATCTCCCAAAGGGTGTTGGTAATAGGTATAAAATACCTCTTTTCTGAGTGTAAAAAACAAATGGCATGACAAACCGAACCATATTGCTACTTCGATGTCCAGTGCGCGTGACCTTTGACCTTTTGACCCCAAAATCAATAGGGAACATCTTCATCCCATGGGTAGACCATATGTATGATATGGTGACTGTAGGTGGAAAGGATAACACTTTAGAGCCCGGAAACCATATTGCTACTTCGATGTCCAGTGTGTTTGACCTTTGGACCCCAAAATCGATAGGGAACATCTTCATCCCATGGGTAGTCCATATGTATGATATGGTGACTGTAGGTGGAAAGGATAATGCTTTAGAGCCCGGAAACCATATTGCTACTTCGATGTCCAGTGTGCGTGACCTTTGACCTTTTGAACCCAAAATCAATAGGGAACATCTTCATCCCATGGGTAGTCAATATGTATGATATGGTGACTGTAGGTGGAAAGGATAACGCTTTAGAGCCCGGAAACCATATTGCTACTTCGATGTCCAGTGCGCTTGACCTTTGACCTTTTGACCCCAAAATCGATAGGGAACATCTTCATCCCATGGGTAGTCCATATATATGATATGGTGACGGTAGGTGGAAAGGATAATGCTTTAGAGCCCGGAAACCATTGCGTCTACAGACGGACGGGCAGACAGACAGACAACCCGATTCCAGTATACACCCCCCCCCCCCCACAACTTGTTGCGGGGGTATAATAAAGGGTTCACAGCGGGTATGACAGGTCGGCAGGGGATGCTTACTCCTCCTAGGCACCTGATTCCACCTCTGGTGTGTCCAGGGGTCCGTGCTTGCCCAACTATCTATTTTGTATTGCTTATAGGAGTTATGAGATTGATCACTGTTCGTTATCTTCACTTTTCATTAAGACAATTGGTCCCATTGGATCTGTACCACGTGTTTGCCGAAGTCTTAAATTTGATATTCCTTATAGGAGTTATGAGATTGATTACTGTTCCTTATATTAACCTTTTCATAGTACTTAAATAATTGTCAGATATCAATCTCTAAATGAAGAAAGCAACCGTACAAAAAGGGGTAATACACTGATCCTCTTTTGAGGATTCTGTACAACGAAAGGATCTTTTGGGAATACATCAGGTTACTGATTCCGGGGTTTTTTGATATGAGGATTGATTGATTATGGTTTTACGCCATTTTGGAAGTATTTTTGAGGACAACTATATTAAAGAACCAAGGATTTGGTAAATACCAACATCACCTAATGTTATTTCATATTTTGCTATTGACCTACTGCTGACGGTTGGTTTTGATTTAAGCATTTGATCTCCAGAGAGGCAGGAAATTAATATCCAGAAACTGCCAGCACTTTGCTCATTTGCATACATCCCAATGGCGGAGTCATCATAACACGGAATCGGAATATAGATTGAAGGCAAATTAGAAATGCATGTATTCAATGTAGACGGAAATGTTTGTAAATGCCAAGACAAATCGAATGATGCACAACCTGTTTTCATACGATAAAGAATCCATGTTCCCCACTACTCAAACTACTCATAAAAGGTTCAATTCCTTAAATCACAAGAAGCATCGGTTTTTATGCCAATACATTTCGATGTTGATTAAACGTATTTTGAGTATGTGTTGATGTCTTTGAAGTGTCACAATAGATGGTACTGATTTTATGATATGTGTTAGACTATTTGGACGATGTGTCATTCACCTCTCTTCACGGTAAATAACTAAGTTTTACCGAAGTCATGGTGAAAATTTCCGAGAAAAGAAAAAGGAAATCTTATCAATTGAATTTTACGTCATAAGATATTAGGGAAGAATAAATAAATTGAAATACATGTAAGTATATACAATGTATTTTCTTCCTTTTTTTTTAAAACATCTTTTAAATTTAGAATAAAACTTAAATGATCGGTGTCTTCGGCTGTGATTTAACATTGCTTGTCGTTGGTTTTCGTGCTAAACTGTTCTAGCGACGCATGCTTTATCATAAAAATGAAATGGAATAAAAAACGTTCATTTTTGCCCCGAGAAGGAGGGGGAAGGGGGAGTGGTTAAATATCATGAATATTGAAACAATGCATCTATGAGGACTGTTGACAAATTCGTAATTTACGAGTTTTTTATGTTAAAAATTAGAAGATTGGTAATAACGCAGGTAAAAAATAGTGTTTAGATTGACGCTATCATTTTAATATTCTTTCCCTATTCAAGTTTAGAGCCCAATATTTATTAGTACTTATATAGTTAGAAGTATGTATCTAAAATCTTTTAAACGTGAAAGTGTGATGACCAGCTTGATTAATTTCTAGGCTTTTGAATGGACTTCGATGTATAGTTACCTAAAAAGGGGGATCTTCACATGTGAAAATCTTAAATCTACATTTATTTATCGAATGTCCAAATATCCAATCATTAGAATTCAAATCGACAATAGCAGAAGACACAAATTTAAGACTTTCCTATCGGTTACATACGTTACCTAATTTACTCTGTTTTTATCTACGGTTGCTAAAATGAGGAATATTACAAACTTTGGCGATAATGATTTGAGCACATCTTGAGATGTCTGTAACTGCAGTTATGGACAGCACATCCACACTGGTGAAGATTGTTCTCGTTGTCGTATCGTAATCTTTGGCGCTACCACATCAGTATTGCGGACGTAACTGAACCTTCGTGAACGTAGTTTCAAGTTTCACGATAAATGTACAATTAGCTTAGATGCAGTAAAGATTGAACTACGGTGTACCACAGCTTCCAAAATAATTGCCGCGAATTAGGACAGTGATATAAGAACAAGGACGATTTACACCACGATTGACCACGGGCATCTGCGTTCATTGTGATAATACAGAAAGTGTCATGTTACATCAGTTGAAGAAAGGATATGTGTGTGCGGGGGATGATTACTAAAATATGCAGCATGATGATTTGATACAAAAAAATCTAACATAATTAGATATTTATCTATAGAATATACTCAGGTGCATTGCGATTATATATAAAAATATCAGATAATATGTTTGCATTACCTTAGTACTAGGTCGAAGCATTCGGTGTGCAGGATGTACCACGTTAGTTTTTAGCTGGGCTTTGCTAAAAGCAAAGTCCTGACTGTAGGCAAGAAATCGTCAGCCTTACTGTAATCATTATTAAAGAGCACAACAGAGAAATAAACAAAAACCGAGCAGCTTCCGATGATACTTCATTAGATGTATGGATGAAATTCAGTTTTTTGATTGGGAATAAACTCACAACACAATTAAACATCCTTTGAAAGCACATACACTTCTGTATGCGTATAAATTTAATCGAACTACTTTCCATATATTTTTCAAGTCTACTTACTAATGAAGTTGAATTGTTTCAAGAAGAAAATAGAAAAAAGTGGGAAAAGGTTAACTAAATATGGTAAACAATCAAGGGGAATAAGACGAGCCAAATGAACGACAAATAAATAAACAATATAAAATTTCTCCGGAATTCCACATTTTTATTGCGATTGATTGTCGTCCGTCGTTTTGCGTTATAACAATTGAACATGCTTAACTTCTTCTTGATAATTACTGTAACAGTTTAAATTCTATTCAAATTTGGTATGAAGCATCTTTGGGACAAGGGGGACATAAATTGTAAATTTCAGGATTCCTGCACCCCTGGAGCAGAAACTGCTAAAAATTGACCAATTTTCAAAAATCTCTACAGCTGCACATGTGTAAGAAAAACTAAATGCATAGCGATGTAGAGCAGGAAGGCCTCTACCAAAATTATAAAGTTCATGATTTCCGAGGTAGGGGTTCTGACCCCCAGGGCGGGACCAACCTTATAGTGTTTATGTGTAAAACATCTAAATAATATCTTCTTTAGTGCTATTAATATTACTAAATTTAAACTAAATTAATATCTAGAAGGAGTAGGTAGTCCTTTACCAAAATTGTAAATTCCATGATCCTACGGGAAAAGGGTTTCGTTTCAGGGTGGTGACAAAATTATAATAACGATTTGAAGGACTTCTTTAAGTTTACTGATGCTATATAAAATCTAAATGTATGCTTAGGAATAACAAAAAAGGATGTACAAAAACTGGTGAATTTCACAACCCTGGGTTTTGACTCTAGGGGGGGGGGGGTCCAAATTAGTGATATCTTTTAATGTTGATACACATATTATATTATATTAGTCCCGAGGGATCCGGGTTAGATTAGGTCTTCAGTACCCCCTTGCTTGTCGTAGAAGGCGACTAAATGGGGCGGTCCTTCGGATGAGACTGCAAAAACCGAGGTCCCGTGTCACAGCAAGTGTGGCACGATAAAGATCCCTCCCTGCTCAAAGGCCATAAGCGCCGAGCATAGGCCGAAATTTTGCAGCCCTTCACCGGCAGTGGTGACGTCTCCATAAGAGTGAAATATTCTCGAGAGGGACGTTAAACAATATTCAATCAATCAATCCTATTCTATTATGTAAAACCTTTCATCAGTGTATAAAACCTTTCATCAGTGTATGCAATTTTGAGGGCATTGAAGTTTTAAACTGTTGCTGAACATCAGAATTTAGCTTAGATATTCAGAACAAGACATTTTTTTTTCTAGATTTCATTGCCATTGGGAGTAGTGATACTTTTCACTAGTGTTCAGGTGACCGATAAGGCCTGTGGGCCCCTTGTTTTCAAATAGGCCTTATATGTAATTTAAATTTATTTGTAACACAATTTTATCGGCTGAGTACACTGAAAAAGATTTGGTTTATATTTGTATAACATAACTTGGTAAGGGGACACGCCCCCTTGGCAACCAAAGACAGCACTACTTAATTTTATAATTTTTCATCGCAGCACTTTTATATGAAATAAAAAACCAACGGCATAAAACGTGCACAATGAAATATTTTTCTCTCTCGATATCTTGATAACAAGACGTACATTTTCTTACTTGTATGTACACACAAAACCAACGGTAAAAACCCAATACAAACTCTGATACAACGATATCATATGCGAAATTCCAAATGGTATATCAAGTATTGGCAACTTTTGTTCTTTCATTGTGAAATACATAAGTCATTTTCACTTGGGGGATTGCTGGTCCGTCTATTAAAGCAACAACAAAAAAGCGTCATGTCTTGCCAAATGTATCAGATGACGTCACGTCACATCGATTGACATGTGGGTCGCATTACATTTTTTTTTACTGTGTAGGATTTAATTGGCGACACTGTCACATGCTATGGTAAGTTAGTTCAAAACTTTTATAAAATCAAAAACTGCAAATGATACAGCATTTTCTGGTACATGACGTATTTTGTGTGATGAAAAGGTGAAGATAACGAACGGTGATCAATCTCATAACTCCTATAAGGAATACAGAATAGATAGTTAGGCAAACACGGACCCCTGGATATACCAGAGGCGGGATCAGGTGCCTAGGAGGAGAACGCATCCCCTGTCGACTGGTCACACCGACAGTGACCCCTATATCTGGGTCAGATAATCCGTAGTCAGAATCAGTGTGCCAAGAACGGCCTAGCAATTCGTATGAAACACGTCGGACTTGGGTATAGATTTTTAAAAACTTTCCGGTACTTTCTGTTAGAGCGACTCAAACGTCGATCTTGCGTTGTGAAATAAACATTTAATTTAGGCCTCCATATACGAGAGGCTGAGCTGTTCGATATGTAAAGTGTGTTGTACGATATCTCAAAAGCATTCGACTCAAATCGTGAAATGAACATTACATCCCTTCAAAGTATTCTGCGCGGTTTGAAATACATAATTTCAATCTCTGAATCCATTTCTGAAATGCGTCACGGTTCGCTGATTTAGGTAGACCTCTGAGGCACTGACTGATGACTGAGCCAAGGGCTTGTCGGGACTTGTAACGACGACCAGATAAGAACTTTTTAAGTTTTGGAAAAAGTCGCATGGGGCTAAATATAGAAAGTATGGTGGGTGTGGCAAGATGGTAACCTTCTCCGACTTCAAAAATTGTTTCACAAGCTCAGATGTATGTGATGGAGCATTATCATGAAGTATACGAACATGCCTAAATCCTGATACAGGGCGTCGTTTATGATAATATTTCTTGAGCTTTTTTAGTATAACATCTCGGTAATACCGATCTGTAACACTTTTGCCCTTCGGCACCGGAATTTGCACGGCTATACCACCACATGAGAATAATATGCAATAAATAACCTTCTTTGTGCTTATGGTTCTTTTGGCAACTACAGGCCTTTTACCGTATTTAGTTCGCCATATTTTATTTCCAACTTTTCTTATTGGTTCGAAATAGTGAACCCATGTTTCGTCATCAGTAACAATGTTTGTAAATTGTCTTTGATTGAATTTGGAAAACATTTTGATATCTGAAAATGCCAGTTTAGTCATTTTAGCAATTTAGTTAAACTCCTTATAGGAGTTATGAGATTGATCACTGTTCGTTATCTTCACCTTTCCTAAATTTTCGATTTTTTTTTTTTTAATACTAAGTCCGAATCACGCTTGCCTTACATGTAAATAATTGTATCTTTAAATAACATTGTGTGATTTCTTGGTCTAGTGGTCAGCAAAGAGCTGTTGAGTGTTACTTTATAAGCGAATCCTTTCGAGTACTCTCGTTGTATGTATGATGGCTATTATTTTGATATGTTCTTACCTTTATAAAAAGTAGAAAGTGGTATACAAATAGTGAAAATATTACTTACTGGAAAATCAAATATGTAGTCATAAACTCATTATGGTATTGATGTTAATGGATCTTTTTAAATTTTTATTAATTTTACTCCATTCGAAGTTGGATTTAAAAAGTTGAATATGTGTGACCTGCACGATATAGTTGTTGCGAATGCCAAAAACACGGAAAATCATAACATGGATATAAACTAGATGAAAATAGTCAAGTATGTCACAAACACAAATTAAATGCAACAAAAAATACAATATGTCCCAAAACATATTCCAACATTTACAAGGGTATCAGTTCCATATATGCAGGAAAATCGCATAATAAATGCGTATTTTGTTATGAAAAGAAGGATCAGGCTTCAAGACCATAAACTGAGAATAGACATAAGTCAAAATTTTGATTACTGATAATTTCTCAAACCTTTGAAATAAAGAAAAAGGTGCGATTTTAACCAATCTGCAATGTCAATTGCTTAATCTTTATTTATGAGCAACACGACTCTTTTTCTCTCTCTTTGTGGCTACTAACTTGCATGCTGTCAACTATATCTTCCTCGCCGCCATTTTTAATGATATCTTCAAACTGAGTTTAATTAGAATCTGCTTGAGTTATAGATGGAGCACGGGGCGATCATTGAGTGATTGTACAGTATCCCTTGTACATAACGTTTTCTTGCCGTCTTTGTCAGTATAGAAATTGGTATAAAATAAAATAATACCCGAGATGATTCCCTAAAACCGTAGTCATCCCTGGAAGGATGGTAAGAATAAGTTTGGCACGCCCACTTTTCCTGTAAAGTTAACTGATTTCAAAGTCGTGATTGATCGTGTCTTCGATCGTAAACGTGTGACTGAGACTTGACTGTCAAAAACATTTTCCACGATCAACACGATTGATTTTCAGTCGTTATGTTATAATTGCATCAGATTGTATTGCATCGAACAAAACACAACATATCGCATCTAATGGTGCTCCCAAATCGTGATGATCGCGGTCAGTCTTCTACAAGATAAACATCACGCTATGGTACAATGTCCCATGATCTGTCACGATAGTTATAATATAAACATACAGTAATGCTGCAAAAGACACGCTGTCACCAACCTCAACTTCCGCCATTCTAAGTGGTTGTGGGTTGTCTACTTTCTAGATATTTGAAAAACAATAGAGTCAATAGTTATTCGGGCTGTATATATACCCGTTGGGGTTTAATCTTATGCCTGGTTCCCACTGTCGTGCGAACGCCACGATTGACCATTCGAAGCTGATCGCGAAAGTTTTCTGGAATTTCAAGTTTTAAAGAGACACTACAGCTCATTTTCCACATTTTAATAAAGTGTTTTTAAAACCATGTATTGATAAAATGATAAATTTCATATCGATACTGACAATTTTGAACAATTGGGATGCATCAATTTATTCTCAACTGCGCTTTGAAGATCGTTCGGAATTCAAAGGTTTCTTCATGCTGACTCGGACTTTTGAATGCTTATTTACATCACGTGGTTTTGAATGACAGCAAAGGTGTTCTGTAGGAAATTATTTAAATTCCCCTTCAAGGGGGTCCACACTCACCTTTCAAGTATAAGATTATTCCCTGCTCCTTATAATAAGTAATTATAAATCATTATTTCAACAGAAACCTTCCATGTTCCCACTGACCGATGTTTTTACAACTAACACGTGTCGTGTTCAGATAAAAATAGCACTTACTTTTAAACGTGGTGTCTTCGCAGCTAGTCTCAATGACAGATTTAGGGGGCCAGGATCCCCCTCCCTTTTTACCCCACAGATTGTGAATGAAAATCCAAATTTTGCACCAGAATGGCCGATTACTTTGGCTAATCTTTGACTTTCACACCCCTCTTCGGAAATCCTAGATCCGCCACTGAGTTACATGTGTTTCTCCGAGCTCTTTGTTTTCCAACGGTCAAACTGATACCAAGGTAAATTTTATTTCACGTATGAGTTTTATCTCATTCTAATTTTACCTCTTTTCTCACAGAATCTGTCAAAATTCTAGATCTATCAAATACACTTTCTCTCTCTGGACGACATGCTGCACTGTTTACTGTCTATGCGCATGCGTCTGAAGATTGAAAGGAGGAGACTCGATATTTTGTGTATAGGCCATCAAAAAGTATTAATTTTTACGTTAAAACGATAATTTTTAACTTTAGATAAGTGTTATTTTCGCAAAGTTCATACTTTCAACAATGCAACAAAAATTGAGAAAGCGCTGGGAAAATTGTCATTTCATGATTTTTGCGCAAAATGAGCTGTAGTGTCTCTTTAATACGAGTGGATACGTTCTTGTACGAATTATTGCGCTTTGATACGGAAAGGTCACGATAGATACATTTCAGGTGACACGATCTCAACACCGTTCAGATACGATCACACACGTTCTGATAAGATTGTCACGATCAAGTTCACGATTGGACCTCAATCTCATTAATTATGATCATCGCGATCCGGGTTGCCGATCTGGGACGCTCGTGAACGTTACGATACGTTAATCACGAACCGATGCGCTGTGTTGCGACAGGATACGATTGTGATCGCGATGTCTTTCACGATCAGGATCGAAGATGATTGATCATTATTTGAACTACGATTGGACCCCGACGGGTATGTATACAGCCCGACTGACCATCGACTTCATTTTCTAATATCTATAGAAAGTGAATAATACAACCCACAACCTCTGAAAATAGGGCAAGTTGAGGTTAATGGCAACGTGGCATTTGCAGCATTACTGTATGCTTATATTGTAACCACCGTGACTGATCGTGGGATATCGCAACAAAGCGTAGTGTTTACCTTGTAAAAGATTATCTGGGATCATCACGATTTGGGAGCACGATTAGATGCGATAATTTGCGCTTTGTTACGATGCAATACGATCTGATGCAATTATATCGACTGAAAATTAATCGTGTTGATCGTAGAAATTTTTTTGACAGCCAAAAACTTTTCTACGATCAACACGATTATCACGACTTACGCCAAGATTAGGTAGGGTTTGATTCGATCATCACGATAAGATCACTATTTCAATCGTGTCCCGAATCGTGGGAACCATAGACGTAAAAGAAAGGGACCGTCGACTGGTGTCGTCATCCTTATATTTCTATTGAAAGTATCTCCTCCCGATTTCATCGCCCTCACCGGGATGTATAGAAAGCAACTTCTGTTGTATGAAAACACTGTTATTTGGTATATTTCAAGGAAAATACAAACGTTGAAAAGCTGTACCAGCCTTTCAAAGAAATTAATACACTGTGGGATTTACAAGGTCGAGGTTTATTGCCTTACCTAGCAGAATAGTTCGTACAATATCGAATTCTAAACAGTGAATTTCGAATCATTATTTTTTCATATATTTTTTAGATTGCAGCTGATTTATGAGAAATGAAATATTAAAAAACACTCTGCACTGATCTTGGAGAGTTCTCAAAGAGATAAGAGTCGAAAGGAGTAAATATTGCTGGTCTTGGTGGACGGGAGCTATTTAGAGCTTATTTGATCCCTTCATGATGTATCACTCTAATTAACGTATATATCGGATCAATGAGTGTGCAAACAGTACACTGCTATTGTGACAGCTTTTAAAAATTATTTATCAAAATTTTGATTAATGACACACGGAGAAACTTTTTTTAAAGAAGGATAAAAGCTAGCTTAGTTGTTAGGGATATACCCCTCCCGGCCACCTCCTGTTTTATTACTTTTACTCTACACAGAGCAGCAAATATTTCAATGAATTTATTTTTAAAAAAAATAAAACTTTTAGAATTGAATATTGATTTTGGAAAATTCATTGTTATCTAAGTCATGTACAATTCTTAAAATTATTGACACAGGACTCCCGACAAGTGTAAGGAGAAAGGGGCGGGGATAAGACTGTTTTAACACCTGCATTTAAGGTATTGAATTTATCACGAAACGATAATGAACAATTTCGAGAGATTTACTACAACATAGATCAGACTGTTTGAATTCCCATGGGCACGAATTGTGTTCCTTTGTTAGCTGACCTGTTTTTATATTTCTATGAATCAGAATTTAATCAAAACCTTCTACATGAGAAGAACAAATATCTTGCTATGGTTTTTAATTCGACATTTAGATATAAAGACGACGTATTATCTATTAACATTAATAATTTACATTCATATCTCGATTCGATATATCCCAGTGAACTCGAAATAAAGAACACCACAGAGTCGTCCACTTCTGCTTCATACTTGGATATCTTATTGAAAGTACATATCAAAGGCAAACTAACAACTCAACTTTATGACAAACGGGATGATTTCAGCTTCTCTATCGTCAACTTCCCATATTTATGTAGCAATATTCCATTATCACCTGCATATGGTGTTTATATCTCTCAACTGATTCGATACGCAAGAGGTTGTTGTGCTTATTGTCCGTTTTTTAATCGAAGCAGTCTACTGACAAACAAGTTGAAGGTGCAGGAGTTCCAACAGCCTCGTTTAAAGTCAGCATTTTGCAAATTATATGGTCGTTACAACGATCTAGTTTGCCAATACAACCTATCATTGAGTCAAATGATGTTTGACGTGTTTCATACCGATTGTTAGGCCGTTCTTGGTACACTGATTTTGACTACGGCTAACTCCGTTTACCTGATCAAAATATGGGGCTAACGGCGGTTGTGGCCGGTCGTCAGGGGGTGCTTACTTCTCCTAGGCACCTAATCCCACCTCTGGTATATCCAAGGGTCCGTGTTTGCCCAACTATATTTTGTATTATGAGATTGATCACTGTTCGTTATCTTCACCTTTCATATATGTTTATTGTTAAATCACCTTTCAAAGATGTTTATCGTTAAATAATGATGAATGTGAAATAGATGAAATTCACATGACTGGTAAATGACTAGGAGCCGTCGACCTTTTTGCACTTGGGACTTTTTAAAGAGTTATCTGCCTTTTGTAAAAATACGAAAAATCTATTATTATTTTTTAATAATGTATGTGTTAAATGATTAATTTTATTTCATACTTTCATAAAGGGAAAGTGTATGTAACTTTCTACCAAGAGATTTATATAAAAATATAATTTCTTTGAAAACTATTTTGATAAAACACTTTTTTCCATAGACTACAATGTTAAATTCTAAGTGAAATAAATCAAGCTGTAAACAAAAATTTGAAAATTCCTATAGTGGATTATTTTTATTTGATGAACCTTTCAAAATGTTACTATGATTACAAAAATCCCACGATCCATTTACTAGATATGAAATTTAATCGTTATATATTGAATACCTTAGATTATAAATCATGTCTAGTTTATTCAACCATATTAAGCATTTCATTGAAAGTACGCCGAAACTTTTCGTTTCACATTTCTTTCCTTGTATAATAAGTGGTTATCTTAATTATTCGATCTTTACTGAGTTGAAGTTTCAGTAGAACATGGTTTAAAAATTCAGATATTCAATGTATTAAAAAGATTTAATGAAATTTTAATTTAAAGATTACAACATATATTACACTACAGTTTTTAACGATCTGCAGTACTCGTATACAACTACCTCTGGAAGATATATTGATCAGGCTTGATATACCGTATACTAGCTGCAATAATGTAGCCCTCTCCGAATTTTTTTTTTGGGGGGGGGGGGAGGGCTACAACTCCTTCTTAGGATCTACGTAATGGTGCAAATGCGGGAGTGATTCACCCCCCACCCACCCACCCCGCAATATTGTCGATCAGTCTAAACATTTGCTGACTTTCTTTACGTAAATAAAATGATATTCTATGTTTCTTAGTCAATATATAAATACAACCTGCAACTTACGATTTGTGAGGCTCTATTCTACCGTTTTTAACAATTTCGATAAATTCCAATTTGTGCGCAATGTTTAATGTACTGAAGTTTCAACTTCCGATTGTCAAGTTATTTGCATATGCCATATAAGGTAGTGTTTACATCAGTGGACGAGTACGGAGAAGAAAGATATTTCGTCGGTATTGAAAAAGCTTGAATTTAATATCAAGTTAAAAAACGAACAGCAGAGTGTAAATTCTTTCTGCAATCATATGATTTTCCTTTCTTTGATGAAATGGCTGGAGTGACTACATTTTCGCGCTGCCGATCGTCAATGTTTAGGTTTTACAGTAGATCCACCTACAAGATCTCGCGATAACAAGCATGGCGGAGCAGACGAATTTTTTTTTTTTTTTAAATTTCATCATTTATTAAAAAGTATACATACTATTTGGGATAAAATATCCTCGGATACTCCCTCTTCATACGCCGGTTTCGAGATACGTCCGAGTTATTTCCCTTTGGAGAACTCTCGTACATAGTAAGGCGCGAAAGAATTTGTTTACACGCGGGAGTGGGACAGATATTCATCATAGCGTAAGTGAATGTACTCAGTAAGTTTCTCATACGCTGTTTGAAAACCCGAATTCGACTGATACACAAACTAAGTAAGTGATAAATATTTAGAGAGTAATTAAATACATAGAATTCTTATCCTATCACGTTGTTTCGCTGGTCATAAGTACCATATCCAAGACATTTCTTGCAAATATGACATTGTTTGTATGTTTCCACTTCGGTAAAACATTTCTTTCGATAGTATTTAGTATTTCCCACATTTACATATTTAAAGAGAAGCCGCTTTTAATACATTTCATCGTCTTCCTCGTTGGCTGTATATCCACTCTCTCTCACTTAGGCATTCAAAGTTCCACTAAATGCACCTCCTATACAGAAGAGTTCGTATCTCGAAACTGACGTATTCTCACCAATGGTGCCAGGGGCCCATTGGATTGAATGTATTTTATAATTATTATTATTTTATATAAGGCATATATATAATTTATATGAAAATACATAATATCACTATGCATAATAACAAATATTTTTCGAAGTCATAAAAATATCATATACAACGTTGATGTAGATATATCAACAGTAGAAATGTTTTGTAGTCTCAACTTGCTTACAATGTGTACATTTATTCTTTACATCTATTTTCCATTTGCTAATATATGCATTATTACATAATATGTTATTCAATAACTTATAACTGAATTCAGCTATCTGTTTGTCTTTCAAATCTTTAATTTTACATTTATAAATGTTTATCCAATTTGAATCACCGAATATTCTGAGTAGACGAATTTTGCATGCTGTGCATGATATTTAATGAAAAACACCTTTATTAGACATGCCCGAGCACAAAGTTGGTACTCCTTTTGTTGTAAACAACATTTGGGAATAATACACGGAGCTTATTATCCGTTATTCATAATATTATTTTGCACCATTACGGAGATCCTATAGACCCTATCCCGAAAACGTCAGGAAAAAAAAATCGGATAGGGCTACAAAATTGCAGTTAGCCGGATACGTGCACAAACCCAATATATCAACAGGCTTTTGTTTTACAATCCATGAACTTTCAATCATTGGTATTTAATTTTCTCTAGTCTGATAATTCTTCAGTTCATCAAAAATGTTATACACGCACTATTTGATTGTATTTTGAAAGTTTAGTAAATCGACACGTCAACAATCGATGTACAAATGTATACCGGAAGTTTTCCCTCTCTCTTTATACATCCCGTTGAGGGCGCTGCTAAACTAGAAATATATTTTCCCGCCACAGAGAGTCGGCGGTCCTTCTACCTTACGTTTAAGTGGGTACCTAGCATTAGCTCAACCCGTGATCACCCTCGATCCTGATCGTAAAAGACATCCCTATCGCAAGATAGCGCATCGTAACGTATACGAACGTATCTGCACGTACACGGTCGTTCGAAATCGGAGATCCGGATCGTGATGATCGAATGAGATCGAGGTCCAGTCGTGAATTTGATCGGGACAATCTTATCGAAACGTAAGTGATCGTATCTAAACGGGTGTCCAGATCGTGTCACCTGAAATCTATCGTGACCTTACCTCATCAAAGCGCAATAAATCGTAAAAGAACTTACTAACTCGCATCTGACACCTTGAATATCAAAACCTGAAATTCCAGAAAACATTTGCGATTACCTACGAATTGTCTATCATGGCGTTCGTAACAGATCGCACGACAGAGGGAACGTAGCACTACCCGTGACTCTGTTTGTGTTCTTTATACGAATGTGGAACGACGGCCCCGCGTCTATCAAGGGAAATCAGTGATGATGCTGAGAATAAGCAAAACATTGGTGCGGCGCTCTCCGAAATCACTAAGATCCACTGATAAGACCTTTATAAAGGCAAATGGGTCATTTTAAAATGCCACAGTCATAACAATTAATTTTCTAATACATTTTTATAATTATAGAGATTTTTCATTCTTTCTGATACTAGTTAGCTGGACTCTTGTGTGGTGATGATTTTAATATGATGCATAACCTACAGTAATGTGATAAAGATATGATAAATGTAGACCTTGAACAAATGTGTACTGTTTACTATAAACCAGATTGTCTTTTTTGACTATAAACTCTTTTCCTGCGAGTTTGACTACGATGAATCAATTAAATACCTGACTTCAGGTTACAAGCAATACTCCTTCTTTTACCCGCTTTATTAAATGATTGTTGTTTCAAATTTCAGGTCGTTTAAGACAAAACCTTTTCAGAAATGGATTCTTTTAAAGCAAGAATCGGTGTATTATCGTTTTGCTATCATTACATACATACGTAACAGTGCTAAATTAATGAATCATTTTCAGCTGATTGGTTTATCTCGTATTCAACATTCTAATATTCTGAATTCAATATTAGTCATTATTTCAACTGTGAGCTTATGGTCGAAGAAAAATTAAAGTACTTTTCTTACGTGTTTCTTGTAAGCCAGAAGGGCTCTCTCGCCTTCGAATGATGTAAAAAATGATTGTCCCGGAAATGCAGTATATGCAAATACCTTTATAGGAACATAAAGTCTACTTTCAGTTTTAAACACGTATTACTCATAGTACATTGTTTTAATTATTAGAGTTGCCAAAGGAACTATATCATAGAAACGAAATAAGAGAATATTCTCAGTCTGAATGAGGCCAATGTGTCTCGAGCACATTTTTTTTAAATCCTCGTTTCCGCAAGTCGAACAAATGAAACCTCCCAAGTTTCTTCGAAATTCCGAAAATTACGCTTGAATTTCTTGCAAATGAAATTATCAAAATGGCGTATTCAAAAGCCACAGGCATTGGTGGTTTGCTGTAAAACTTTCAAAGCTGCTGTTAGATAACACACCTAGGTGATGTTTTACTTTTAACAAATCCATATCTCCACGTACATTTGTTGCCTATAAAAGAGCTGTAGTAGTTCCATTGTACATATTTAGTTTTTCTTACAGAAAATAAAGATTTTTGAAAATTGTCATTTTTTGCAGTTTTTGAAAAGAGCTACAAGGGTAGTTATCAAGACATAGTTGAAAATGTTTAATTGTTAACAAAAACATTTCATCAATATCATCAATTTGGCCCCACCCTGGTACCATACCCCTATCCCTGGGATCATCAAGTACACAATTTTGGTAAAGTCTTCTTCTAAATATCCATATACATTTTTGTAGTTTCTATTTAATGCCAGTAGCATCAAAGTAATATTTAAATGTTTTCCACAAAAACACTATATACGAAGTTTGCCCCCCTTTTGGAGTCAGAACCTCTACCCTGAGGATGATGATCTTTACAATTTTGGTAAAGGTTTCCCTGTTCGTTTGGTTGTTTGCTTCGTTGTTGTTGTTTCGTTCTTCTTTTGCGGTTGTAGAGAAAAAGATGTTTGGAAAATGGTCAATATTTGACAGTTTTTGTCCTGCCCTAAGGCCCCGGGGGTGCAGCAGACCTGAGATTTACAATTTATGTCTCCCTTGTTCAAAAGATGCTTCGCACCATTTGAAGAATTGGAAGGGTAGTTATCAAGAATTTAAAATGTTCAATTGTCAACGCACGACAACAGACGCAGACCAATTGCAGGTCACCTGAAAATATTGATGTAATCGAATCAAATCTTTGAGTCAAAATCAGCAAACATCAAGAATTTGAAGGAAACTTTTTTTTTAAAAATTCAAAATCGGTTAATATAAAGTTCTATTTTATACCACTTAATACAAAAACCAAACTAAAAAATTATTTCGGACATATTAATGGTCTGGTATCCAAGGAAATTCATTTTCTTAGTTACAGGTTCACGCATCCTTGTGAAAATCACTGATCTAGCTATCGTAGGAGTACATTTCCTTTACTTGATATAATATGGTCTTCTGTTTACCTGATTTAGTTTCAGAATGATATATACCCATATTTGAAAAATAACAAGTACTTAGCTTTCCTAGGGTAATTGTTGCCATGACAACGGATAAAACATGATTTTAAGAAATAGCAGAAATGTATCGCTATATAATGAAAATCTGCAGTCACCCCTGCAAAAATGAAAACTGTGTTCTTCTTAGGGGTAATCTATATATTACGTTTATAAAATAAAATTGTTGTGCAACTTTGGTACAGAAAAGTCATAAAAGGTAGATACATACATATATATATGGAGAGATAGATAGATAGATAGATAGATAGATAGATAGATAGATAATAATTAATTTTCGCAATGATGTTTGGCAATGATTTTCGCAATGATCGGTAACAGTATAGGTAAAAAATAAAAAAAGATACACGAAGACGTTTAGTGCATCTTTTTTATTTTTTACCCATTTATATATATATATATATATATATATATATATATATATATATACCTCGGGTAGGGGCGGAAGTGGGTATCTAAATAAAATAAAATAAAATAAATTTTTCTGTGCTTTATATTAGATATTTTTCACTTAGGACAGTTAAAGATCTTTTATCTTATTTTCTTATTGGTGCACTGCCCGGTGTAGTGTGAAAACAACTCTATTTAGAAGAACAAGAGGACCATGGGCCTAGAATCGCTCTTCTGATACATTGTAGAACAGGCAAAAATTCTCACTAATCAAGATTCATCAATTAACAGGGTTTTAAAGACCTATCACATGATAGTGTATGAAGGGAATATCATACAGTACACTATTAGATTAGGCAATCAAAATAATTACAAAATGAAGTTACTTAACCTACGTGCATATCTGGGTAGTACATATTTCTCTTCTACATGAATTTTTTCAAGGGACATAGAGATGGTTGGGGTGCTAAATACCGAATTTACTATGCATAAAATTACAATAAGGGGATCGCATTGCATTTTGTCAGATTTTTAATGAAATTACATTTCATGCCATTGTTGGCGAATGGTTCTTAAAACCAATATCAACAAAATTGCTTTTTAACTTTTTCAGCTCTGTTGAAATAAAAAACAAAAGAATGAGTTAAGTGAAGGTTTGATGATCCTTGGGTTTTTAGTTTGAAAGATGTATAGATTTGCAAAAAAGCAAAAGTAGGTCACAGTGACCTACCTTTTAGCTGACACACTCTAAGAAGCCAAGATGCATCAACTTAATAAGTTTGATGGATCTAAGCCACTTAGTATCTGAAATATCTAAATATAGACATGAAATTCAAAAAGTATATCACAGTGACCTACTTTTTAATTGACACACTCCGAGGACTCAAGATACATCAACTGAAACAGGTTCATGATTCTAGGCCTCTTAGCATTTGATTTAGATATAGCTTTGAAGTTAAAAAAGTAGATCAAGGTGACCTAATTTATAGTATGCACACTTCGAGCACTCAAGATGCTTCAACTGACAAAGTTTGATGATGTTAAGTCAAATAGTACCTGAAAATTTAAATGTATCTGTCCAAAAGTAGGTATCAACTGACAAATCAAATAGTATTCAAATATAGTCGTCAAATTCCAAAAGAAGGCCACAGTGACCTACTTTTTGGTCGACACACTCCAAAGACTCAAGATGCATCAACTGACAAAGTTTGATGATTGTAAGTCAAATAGTATCTGAAATATTCAAATATAGCCGTTAAAATCCAAAAATAGGTCACGGTGACCAACTTTTTAGTCAACACACTCTGAAGACTCAACATGCATCAACTGACAAAGTTTGATAATTGTAAGTCAAATAGTATCTGAAATATTAAAATATAGCCGTCAAATTCCAAAAGTAGGTCACGGTGACCTACTTTTTGGTCAACAAACTATGAAGACTCAAGATGCATCAACTGACAAAGTTTGATGAGCCTAGCTTTCATAGTGTGCATCTAAAATTGAAAATGTGAAATTTGAATGTCTGCAAAATTCAAAAAGTAGGTCACGGTGACCTAACTTTTTATTATAAATATGTTTCGAGGCCTCTCGACCCATCAACTTACAAGGTTTGATGATTCTAAACCTCTCGGTATCTGAAATAACAACCTAAAATGTAACCATAAATGATTAGCCATAAAATTCAGAAAGTAGGTCATGGTGACATACTTTTCACATGACGCACTTCAAGGTCCCATGATCCATCAACTGTTAACTTTTAATGATCATATGCTCAAAAGTGTCCAAAATATGCATCAAAATCCATTTAATAATAATTACCTGTGAAATTCAAAAAGTACGTCACCATGACCTACTTTTGAAACAACATGATATTAGGTACCAAGATGCATCAACTGACAAAATTTGATGATCCTAGTCCTTATACTAAGCAAAATATCAAAGTTTTAGCAAAACAAAATTTAAGGTCAACTTTGAAGTGACCTTGAGACCACACCCTTTGCCCTAGGATGATGTCTTGAACAATGTTTTATCTACAACCTATCCTCATCCTTATGCATAAGTTTGGTGATAATTTGCCCAGTGGTTCTTGAGAAGAAGATTTTTTTTTAGCAACCACTACTTTTGTTTGCATTTTCCTAATTATCTTAATTAATCTTAATTTAATTAAAGGGTCACAACCCTAGTTTTAGTACAAATGAAAGCCCTTGGGCCAAGGACACCCTGTAACAAATTTGACAAAAATTGGCCAAAGGGTTCTTGAGATATAACCCTTTTTCCAAAAAGTTGACGCACACCGCACGCCAAACATATGGCCATATGATTAGCTCTTTGAGCCTTCGGCTCAGAAGAGCTAAAAATACAAACTGCAAAAGAACGCAGCAAGAAGAGTTTTGAATACTTGAGACATGTCAGCCTCTACTAGCATTTTATCTTCTTGTTTGAACCGGTTGTTAATTAAGAATTATTTCATGTAAGGTTTTAACCAATCGATTGTCAAATCTCATTGCGTTTCATTATACATGGGATGTCAATTGTCACCAAACCACGTTGAATGATTGTATATCAAATCTATTATATATACAAAAGCTATCTAATTGATAATATGACATTATTTCATTCATGTAAACATCAGGGGTGTGACTGAATTCCTCAGAAATCAGAGGAAAACTTGTCAAAAAGGGAGGAAAACACCTCACCCTATCTGGAAAAATATCATTTTCAGCCACTTTAGATCAAATCCAGAGTGTTTCATTTTTTCGAAAATTGAGCAAATCAGAGGATTTCCTCTGAAAAGAGGAAAAATCACACCCCTGAAACATGGCAACAAATTTCAAATCTGACGGAAAAATATTTTTGAGACAGTTTACGTTTACATACCACGTGACTCCAATATCAACATGACGCCAAAGTTGGCTAAGCTCTTACAATGGAAATTTTCTGATTTTTCTTGTCTGCGCTTGCTCCCTAAATTGATTAATCATTAACGCATGTCGAGATGTGGAATGCTTTTGACATAATTTTTAGAAACCGTGGTGTTCTCGCCTCGGCACGTGATTTCCGGGCTATGACAAGCGCGTCGACAAACACGATTTTAGGAACCAGATTTTGTCAATACAAAGTATATCCTCTGTTTTTCTAATCAACTTATCATTATTTTATAACAAAAAACTTAAGATTAGCCCCAGAAATCAAGAGGTGAGATGAGTTTCCATTTTCAATGTTAATTATAATAAGTTAATAGCGTATATGTGGACAAAAAATATAGCCAAACGATATTTACGATAACTAGTAATAAATATGTGTTTGCATCAACATTATTTCTAATGTCATATTTAAATACATAACATGTTGTCTCAAAGGCACGTGGTTTCCATAGTAACAATGAGAAAAATAAAAAATTTGGTTGAAGTTTTTATTAGACTATTTATTGTGAACATTTTATATGAGTTTCAACTATATCTATTTTTATGCCACTTTCCACATTTTCCCCCTAAATGCTTGATGAATTTGAGACTTTAGGTTGGGAGAATTAAACTAATAGTATAAATCCCAAACAAAAAAAGCAAACAATATCCTTATTGGCACTTCTCAATGGTTGCAGAAATGTCAAAAGTGAAACATCGACTTTAATGATGCGCAAATTGAATTTGTGAAACATGCTAAACTACTTGTTGTTTATGTATATAATACTTTATCATGGGATTTACAGTGCATTTTATTTCAAAAACAATTTGCAGTGTTACATATATGGAATGTTAGCTGTCATCAAACCTGGCCGAATGATTGCATATCAAAATCATATCTATTAAGAGTTAAAACAGAAAAAACTGACAATTTTTAAATGGAATATTTTAACAGACTTTGTACTTAACCATTGCCTGTTCCTCTTCTACACGCATTCAGTATGCTAAATTCTCGAATATAGTTACAATGAGACAGTTTACTGTATGTGTGCGTGTATACGTTATGTACTATTGATGTTACCAAATCCCTGATTTATATATACACGTATCTGCCAAGTTATTTTCCATGCTCACCCTAACAACAACAAAATATTAGGATTCTGGTTGGATTATCGACATTCAATCCACTAATCATAAGGAATGAGAGTACCAAACCTTCGGATGCGTAACTCGGACGCAGTTTATCCAAGATTGAGCAGAGATATGAATGTCTAGATGTTGCGTGATTGGCTAAAATCAAGATTGAAATTATTTGGAATTGAAAGATTGGTTGATTTTATATTGTTTAACGTCCCTCTCGAGAATTTCTCACTTATATGGAGACGTCACCATTGCCAGTAATGGGCTGCAAAATTTAGGCTTACGCTCGGCGCTTACGGCCTTTGAGCAGGGAGGGATCTTTATCGTGCCATACCTGCTGTGACATGGGGCCTCGGCTTTTGCGGTTGAATTTTTTATAGGTAATTCGTGTGTCGATTCCAACCGTACTATAATGCCTGTATATTAAAGCGTATCTTAAGGAGGAGTAAAACACCAGAGAAATCTGATATGGATGGAAAATGTCAGACTCGAACGCACGAACGATCCGCAGACGGCATGTTAGTTTTCTATTCAGCTAGACGAGTTTTTCCAGTTTTCGGCTATCGTTTTTACAAATTCCATATTTTTGCCCCTACGTAGAAATGTCAAACAACCTGATTTATAATCAAGGGACTATGTACTTTCAAAAAAATACCTGTTTGCAAAAATCCCTAGGGGAGGGGGTCCCCCATTACCTTTATTAGCCCATGGTCTATTAGATTTATAAGGAATTATAAGCATTGCTGATATTTATATTTTCATTCAAGTTTCAAAAGGAACTCAGCCATTATGGCGATGTTTTATTCCACCTTAATGAGACATATCAGTGTATCGTTACACCTCTTGTAATTCATAATGGCACCCACCTCATAACTAATATCAACAGTTTGACATTGTTAAGGAAGAGGAATTGTTAGCCATATCAGTTACTGTGAGTAGTAAATGTTAGCCATAGAAGTCAATGAAGGTCTGTTATTGATGGTCAATACATACCATTCGAGCCCGATTTGTTACAATCGCCTCAGAATATACTTTTTTATAGAAATTATCTATTTGTTTATAGCATCTGTCGTCCACTTTTTTAAATCTGATATGAAAGATGAACTTCTACTTTAACAGTGATTAATACGTGCCCTGTAACAGTTGAAAAACTGTGGCAGGAAATTCTCGATGTTTCTGGTTTGATTGATTTTAGTTAACAGTATAGCTCTGTTTATTGACAATATCAATGTGGCTATCGAGTGTAGATCATTTTTCACTATCAAATGTCTATCTTATAATGAAGAAAAAGACAAAGATTCGAAACACCAGCATAAAGTACAAATACTATACAAAATGTGAACGCATTTTATCCAAACATCTTGTAAGCGTGTTTGCATATACTTGATACCTGACATTTTAGACACTTTGCATGTTAAATATCCCGTTGCATGTTCTTCTTCATTAAAATTCGTTTATCATAACCATTTTCGTTATCAGCGGCAGATGTCAATGACTGTGATTTCTTTGAACATTGTGTCACCATTTCAAACTCTGATTACAAGTATGGTGTCGTGAAGTGTCACATTTAAAGGGCTGATTTTTCTGCCGTAATAATCGATAAAGAATTGAAATTAATGACACAAGACGGAGAGGAACGATTTCGTGTCACAATTATGCAGGTCCTTTATAAAAGAAATGGTCTCTTTAATCTGATTTGTTCCTAGAATCCTCGGGTAACGCTCGGATCAATTCTTTATATTGTGCAAGTATTGAAATTGCTTCGCGCGCATAACATTAGATGCTTGAGGACAGAATGAAATAAATTAACACCAACTCTGGGTGTCCAGGGCTGCAAAAGGTTGGCCTATTCTCGGCGCTTATGGCCTTTGAGCAGGGAGGGATCTTTATCGTGCCACACCTGCTGCGACTCAGGGCCTAGGTTTTTGCGGTCTCATCCGAAGGACTGTCCCATTTAGTCGCTTCTTACGACAAGCAAGAGGTACTGGGGACCTACCCGGTACTCTAACCCGGATCCCTACGGGATTGGAGGAAATAAAAGTTGTTCATAATTGTATAATTTCTTACACGTTCTCCCCAATGAAACGTCTATACATATAACCATGTCACAAAATTGCTTTTGAAGTTCAACGTTCTTAGAATCGTGTAAACATGTGAATCAAAAGACCATATTCACATTAGAAAGAAACATAAAAAAAAAATTTTGAAAGAGGGAATACATGTATTAACAAGATATACTTATTATGACCAAATGCATTGATATAGAATTTATATGATAAACTTTCAAAAGATTGTTGGTACCATAAAACCAGTCTCCCAATCTCGTATTAATGATTCTAACCCAACGTCCTCTGCAGATCATTTCATCAATCTCTGTTTTATAGTGTAAATCATCAAGACTGAATATAAAAAAATATATCAATATATAAACTCAGTGCTGAATAATATAGATCAATTCAAAAGAGGAACAAATAAGCCTATATCGAGAAACATTCTAAAATGAATGTATGAAAAATTCAAAGAGGATGAGCTAAATTAAGGACGACCTAACTTAAATTAAAAAGAAAACGAGCAAACCTTGCATGAAACTTATATATTTTGTGTGTATCCTGCTACCAAACAAATAGAAGGTGTAAATTAGCCACAACTTATTGATACTAAACAGTGGCGGATTCATGATTCCATCAATCGAGGGGTGTTCCCAGTGACTGAAAGAAAAGGGAAAACGTTGCTCTACGTCATGTGTCAGACGAGTTACAAACAAACCCGGAACTTTATTTCGTATCAACCACGTTTTTGTCAAAAAATTTTCCTAACATTAAAACAAGCATTGAAAAGTTTCTAAATTTAGACAGTTTCAAAAGACTCGCTAAGGACAATGACATGTTATAAGATCGTCTTGAGACGTCTTCCCAATTTTAAATCAGTTAATGACATACACAATTCAGTGACGTAAATGAACACAGTCGATCAGTTACGGATAAGTCAACTTTGTTTAAGAGTCCATTGCCCTAATGAATTGAATTATCATATTCTCTAAATGGAGTACTGTGCGCAGGAATGCAGCAGTTGTTGGCACTAATTCAATTAATTATATCCTTCTGACATAGTTAGGAGTCGAAACGACTTTGAGTATTTGCTAATTTGTCTTTCAAAATCAAAATACAGAATATGGGGGACTAATTTTCAAAATGATCGATGCGATCTGAAGATTGATCCTATCGATATCACTGTGTGACCTTTTTATGGTCATGTGATTATTGCACTCATATTGCCACACTTGTGTAAAGCATATCAGTCGAGCTTTACATGACCATTATAATTATACTATTTGGTTCAAAAACTCGTTTATCAGATCCTACATTTGATGCATTAAATCGGTCGAATTAGAGACTCCTTCAATTAATGTTTTATGGTTTTCTCTTTCAATGACTCGTTCAGTTAACTTTTTTATGGTTTTCTCCTGCAGTGACTCTTTCAAGTCACTATTTATGGGTTTTTTTCCCTTCTTCCAATGACTTGTTGAATTCTCTTCCAATGACTTGTTCAGTTAACTTTTTATGGTTTCATTCTTTGACTTGTTTGTCGATTAAATGTAACCCGTTGATAAAATGGCTAACAGCTGTTTTCAAACCTTCTCGCTCAAGGTCGGATATGACGTCACACATAATTATGCCAGACGATGGGCTATATAAGAACTTGATACCTTGTCAGAATGTATAGAAGTATAAGAGGAATATCAAAATAACATATTAGACACATCAAAACAACAGTGAGTACCATCTATCCTTAGTCAACCAGAGGTGATAAAAGAATGAGATAGGTTACACGAGGAATATGTTTTGGCTCCAGCTGACATAGCTTGTAGCAGTATTGTCTTTGTTTGTAAGGCCCATTATTACTTACAAACTTGGGATTAATTCCACATTTGGTATTCCTACCTACATGTACACACTAGCTGCAAAGATGGAGTTCTTCAAAATCCTGCTTCAGGTTTAAAGACGTTTAATATCCCAGTCAATGGGACTAATTATGTTTCCCCTCTTTCAAGGGGAGATATATTGTTTTTTGTACTCTCCGTCCGTCCGTCTATCACAAAATATTGTTAACGCTTCTCCTCCTATATGGGTTATCAGATAGACTTGAAGCTTTGTACAATGCTTCATATTGCCATTTGTAGATGTACATATTGTTGGGACTGGATGATCCAATAATTTTCCTAAAAGTTATAGTGGATCTAAGAGGGGTGGAGGATGTAAAATAGCTTGTGAACACTTCTCCTATATGGTTTATCTGATAGATTTGAAACTTTGTACAATGCTTCATTGCCATTTGTAGATGTGCATATTTGTGGGACCGGATGATCCAATTATTTTCGTAAACGTTATAGTGGATCTAAGAGGGATGGAGGATGTTATAATAGTTTGTGAACGCTTCCCTTTATAAGGCGTATTGGATAGACTTGAAATTTTGTACAATACTTCAATGTCATTTGCAAATGTGCATATTGTAGGAACAGGAGGATCCAATTGTTTTCCTTAAAGTTATAATGGATCTGAGGGGTGTAAGATGTAAAATAGTTTGTGAACACTTCTCCAGGGGTGTCATTTTTCCTCTTTTCAGAGGAAATCCTCTGATTTACTCAATTTTCGAAAACATGAAACACTTTGGATTTGATCTAAAGTGGCAGAAAATGATAATTTTCCAGGTAGGGTGAGGTGTTTTCCTCCCTTTTTGATCAGTTTTCCTCTGATTTCTGAGGAATTCAGTCACATCCCTGCTTCTCATATGTGGTTTATGGGAGTTCATAATGTCTATGTTCCTGCTCATGCTTTCTCCTCCATACCATGCAGTACATTAAGGGGAGGAGATTTCATTTGGAGCACTTCCAATTGGGGAGCTGGGGAGACATTTGTTTTTCATTAAAACAATCTCTAGTGAATATGAGTTACCGTAGTTATGCTGGATTCCTAAACTTCACAAAACTCCTTACAAACATAGAGACATGATCCATTTAATACATGTATTCTACCAAGCCCCTATCTTTTCTCCTCGCAAAAATATTAACATTAGTGACGGTCAAACTTCTTGTGCCACAACATATGCAAGAAGTGGTGTTAATCAAATGTGTCAACAGTCTCGTTTAAATTTAGCATTAAATTCTATGGTTGTTATAACGATCTAGTTTACCAATACAACCTATAACTGGGTCAAATGCTGTCTGACGTGTTTCATACCGATTGTTAGGCCGATCTTGGCACACTGATTTGACTACGGATAATTCCATTTACCTGATCAAGATTCAGGGCGCACGACAGATGTAACCGGTCAACAGGGGATGCCTTCTCCTCTTAGGCACCTGATCCCACCCCTGGTATATCCTGGGGCCCGTGTTTGCCCAACACTCTCTTTTATATTGCTTATAGGCGTTATGAGATTAATTAATGTTCGTTATCTTCACCTTTCATGTACATTCTAAGATATTCTAAAGGACTTTTAGTAAATTTGAATTCAGCAAAAATTCCTCAAATCCACAACATCAAAACCAATGATTCTTCAATACTTTACAGGACCATTCCTCACGATGAATTAAATACTATACTTTTTGACATCACAGACAGTTGCTTATTCAACGAAAATGGAAAAGGGAAAATTCAGCCATTCAAAACATTACTTTGTTATACACCACTCTGCTTCTATGCACAAATACTCTGAAGTTGATATCAAAAAAATTCTTGGAATCCTCATGGACAATATCTTTGTAGTGTTTGGTGGTCAAGTCTTCAAACAGTCTTTTAGAATTTCCATGGGCACGAATTGTGCTCCTTTATTAGCTGGCCTATTTTTATATTCTAATGAGGCAGAAGTTATTTAGAAGCTTCTACATGAAAAGAATAAATCTCTTGCTGTGGCCTTCAACTCAACATTTAGATATATCGACGTTTTATCTATCTGACAACAATAATTATTTTCATTCATACATGAATGTCGATTCGATATATCCCAGTGAATTCAAAATAAAAGACACCACAGAGCCTTCAACACCTCCTTCGTACTTAGATATCTTATTGAACATAGATGTTAATGGCAAACTAACAACGCAACTTTATGACAAACGGGATGACTTCAGCTTCTCTATCGTCAATTTCCCACACTTAAGTATCACTTGCATGTGGTGTTAATGTCTCTCAACTGATTCGATACGCGAGAACTCGTTCTGCGTATAATCAGTTTTTAAATCGAGGCAAGTTACTGACAAACATGTTGATGTTACAAGTGTTTTAACAGTCTCGTTTAAAGTCACCATTTCGCAAATTCTACGGTAGTTTTAACGATCTAGTTTGTAAATACAATCTGTCATTGGGTCAGATACTGTCTGACGTATTTCATATCAATTGTTAGACTGTTCTTTACATACTATGGATTACTCCGCTGACCTGATCAAGATATAGGGCTCGCGGCGGGTGCGACCAGTCGACAGGGGATGCTCTCTTCTTCTAGGCACCTGACCCCTCTTCTGGTATGTCCAGGTGTCCGTTTTTGCCTAATTCTTACTTCTATATTCTTTATAGGAGTTATGAGATTGATCAATGTTTGTCATATTCACCTTTTGATAATGGCGCGTAAAATATTGAAAGTAAATGTGTATAGCGGAAGATTTGTATTTCGTCGCTTTCAAACTCGAAACTACGCAAAATATTTCATTTAAAATATATTCAGAGGCATATTTAGCATGCAAAGAATTGAAATTGCTTGAAACAAAGTTTAGTAACTTATGATATATCTTTTAAGTCACTGTGATGCTATTTTTGCGTTTGTGACTGATGGTATCCCTTAAAACGCGCCTCACTCATTGGTTGCAAATCGTAAATGTGCACTTAAAGCTTAGACTTGTATGATAGGTTTAGCATTAACGGTGAGTCTCGGTACTAAGTTCATGGGAGGTGCTACAATCAAATGGACGCACTTGTATATTTCAAGAAAAGGCTTGTAGAAAGACCTATAATTATCGTGTTTATGATACCTAATAATTCATTTATATTGTGTACATAACTCATGGAACATTGTAAATGATAAAATAAACTGTCTTTATTTGCCAATGTTTTCTGATACACTACTTTCCTCACAGTATTGTGGCCTATAATGATTCATAATGATAGGTTTTTTTATGTATTGATTCTCATTTTGTAATTTCTTGTGATCTTGAATGTCCAATGCTCGTGCAATTAATAATACAGAAAGAAAGTTTTTAAAAATGTGATCAACATTCTTTTTAATCAAAGATCGTAACACGATCATAAAAATTACATAATATCAAAATAATGGTGAGACCAACTCTAATTAAATTTCATCATTCGATGAGACTAATCCCAATGTTAGATGGTATTGATTAATCTCAGGATCGTTCGTTTATATTTCTCTCATGAAGTGGAAAAAAACATTTTCTAATTTACCAAAATATATTTCGTAAACCGGAAGTTATCTTTAGTTCACTCCACCAGAGGGCGTTATTAATGGAGCGTTTTTTTCCTGGCGGAATGTTTTATTGTGTCTAATTTGCTTTAATCTACTGTCCACAAATATATAACCATAAATTTCGATGGTAAAAGATGCCATCTAAATCAGACGTTGCACTCTTTTATCTGTGTATCTGTGTTTGTTGTCCTTTCATGCAGCGTTTCCATTTCCCATAAGAAGACTTTGTTCATCCCATCTATTCATATATATATATATATATATATATATATATATATATATATATATCGCTGCATTCTCGTGGTAGCACACGGTCTTGGAAAACTTTCTTGTTAGTGCATTAAAGAAACCATATATGATTTGATTTTGTCTTGACCTAATTCAATATAATGTTATTCTTGTCGAGTGTAATGATGTTTAAGTAGATATACTTTTAAGGTCCTACTAGCACTACATTGATCCAAACACAGATGCTGCTTCTTGTAATTTGGAACATGACTTCTCGTTCGGTTATTGCAATGGCAATATTTCTACGACACAGATTTTTATCAAATGCATCTTCCAACACACTGACAATCCACAAAACGTTATGAGATTTGTTATTGCTTTCAAATGAAAAGTCGCGGGAACCCATCTTGACGTTTTATAAGGGTTTACTTCAGTGTAAATGACAATACTGTGAAAATGTTTTAAGCAGAGAAAAAGACGTACGGCCATCCCTAATCTTCAAGTCAATGACCATTTACTACAGTACCTGTTAGTATGAGGTGCGCATACTCATTACCGTACTACCGGCATACATTGCGGTCTTAAAGTATACAAAATTGCAAGATGATACGAGGTCACATGATTATTAACAAGAAGCTCTCAAGAGCCCACATTGCTCATTTGGATCCATTAACTTTAAGGTAAATGTAAAGAAAGTGTCTGGAGCAAATCAATTTTGTCTCAGTCAATTAAACGAAATGGTAGCCATATTGAAATGCTGATCAACTTGAAAATATAACCTTTTTTCTTTATGGTAACTTTTTCATGCATGTCTACTATCTGCATTGATATCCTTTTCAATACTTTGATCGATTGATTGGAATATAGAACCTTTTCTAGTGACCTGGCACTCGGTCCTTCACCGAAGGCACAGATAGGTAATAGAGTGTAACAGATTGCAAATTTTGAGGTAATTGACTGAAATTTGTAACGGACGATGTATCCAATTACCTGTGATTTAATTCATTTCAAATGGCAAGTAATTCCTACTATCTTGCGATCGTATTTGGGATGTTGTATCAAAAACTGGAACACAAGCATACATATGCCCCACATTCATACAACGTAAGGAATTGCAAGTGCTGTATCTCACTTGCAACTCAACAACTGATATTACAATTTTGGTTGACCATTAGAAATACTATAGTTAAGCATTATAAACAATAAAATGGAAAAATAAAATTTGAATTTTTTTTATAGCTCAAATCGTGTCCATGCTCTTTTAAGGGCGTCGTTTAGGTCTGACACATTTCGGATGTTTCTTTCAACTTGCGGAACAGAAGCTGCATCTGTCCTACATTTTGTGTTTCAGAGAATCTGGTTAAAGATTGCATCTAGGCCTTTTTCCAGCTTATCATTTGTGATGTATTACAAGTTTATTGTTATTTCGAATTTCCAAAATTTCGGCTTGAGCATCACTGAAAAGACATTATTTGTCGAAATGCGCATCTGGTGCATCAAAATTGGTACCGTATACGTTTTACATTATAACGAAATCGGATTGGCTACAGGTGCCCTGTTTAGTGTATATAATTGCAATGATTATAGATTTGGTATGAATCATAATTTTGCAAAGTATGTCTTGCAAGTCTACAATGTTCCATTAAAGGTAGTTTAGAAAGAAGACAGTGGTTTTATATAATAAGTTTTTTTTCCAAATACACTCAGTTTTAGGTATACTCAGCGGGAATAGCTGTCCCGTTAGAACAGCTCTAGTCCCAGTCTGGTATGTATCCTGTTTCGAGAAATCGTCCGTCTTCATATCAGCTTGTAGAGGTAAAACGAACAATCGGTGTCTCCAGGTGGCGAATGTTTTATAAACTCTGTTGATCAGAAGTCGTCACATTTTGTGCTCCCCATTTTATGAATTTAAATTAAAAACTTCCAGTATATTGCACTACATAAAATATTTAACAGGGACTATATATTTTGCTACTTTTAAAGAAGAAAACGGTGTATGACAGTTCAGTATTCTCTTTCGTAGTGCTTTCTATTTGTGATTACTTTTCTAATTCAGGCAATATATAAACTTACAATCTGTTCGAGTTAAAACATTTTGCAGTATGTTGTATGTGGAGGTGGGACCCCAGACTATTTACATCACTCGTGTACACAAACAATTGGCTAGAATTCTTTTTATAACCGTTTCAAAACTTGGAAAACATACATACACTGTACATAACGTAATCTTGAAATTTTGTGTTCAAAAATGCGTACAAGAAAACGAATATGCGAGTTGAATGGTCCTGTTGGCGATTGCGGAGAACGTGGTGTTGGCCCACAATCCCTTTGTACTTTCATATTTGTGTCGTCTCCCTCTCAAGAGTAGTTCCGTCTACCATTAAACTGTCAGCGCTTTAAGTGAAAGTAAAATATAATTTGCCAAAATTGACCATAACAACAATTTGGATTCTTTTTATTACACATAATGCAAGAACTTGTGGACATTTTTATACGAGAAGACAGAATTTAATGACTCTTGATGCGCCTTGTTATGATGTCACAGAAATAGCGGAATACGTGATGTTACCACGTGATCAACAAAGATTTATGACATTTATACTATTTAATTGCATTAATGGACAATGTTGAAGGAACAGACCAAGGTCTTGGTGGTGTCAAAATCTTCATTTTTCAGAAATATCCTACCTTCACCAGATGTCTGACTTACTTGTCATAAACATATTTTTTTAAATCATGAAAATTTATGGCGGTGAGGATGATGCCCGCTTTATTAAAAATTGTAACATACTGACACAGAAAACATTCCTTTGACAGAACCCCTCTAGAGATATTTTAATATTGCAGTAACTCTTTCTACTGCGCTCACATTTTGCAATTTCATTTCGGTTATTCGTTTCTCGAAGAGAAATTAACTTTTAATAATACGGCTAATCTATTTCAGATTCCAGGTTGAGAGCGTGTTTTGGTGGACGTTGAGTTGTTTATCTGTAGAACTGCTGGCAATGTGCCAAACGAAGATATGTTACATGTACCCCACGCCTCAGCAGTCAAGAGTACAACTTTAAAGAATTTTACTTGATCCGCCCAAGTACTTAGAGAGAGTGTTGAAAACTTTTAATGTTTTTTAGTACATGCATCGTTGTATTTATAGGGAAAAATCCATGATAAATATTTTTTTACCATTCGAACATTGTCATCATTTTCAATTCATAATCATTTTGTATTTGCTTTTTATGCATGCAAGGTGAAGATAACGAACAGTGATCAATCTCATAACTCCTATAAGCAATACAAAATAGATAGTTGGGCAAACACGGACCCCTGGACACACCAGAGGTGGGATCAGGTGCCTAGGAGGAGCAAGCATCCCCTGTTGACCGGTCACACCCGCCGTGAGCTCTATATCCTGATCAGGTAAACGGGGTTATCCGCAGTCAAAATCAGTGTGCCAAGAACGGCTTAACAATCGGTATGAAACACGCCAGACAGCATTTGACCCAATGCATATGATTCTTCACTGGTATTAAATTGATCGTTACTATCATCCCAAGATGGCGGAAGGAAATTCCGGAAAGACCACGTTTACTTATTATATATATTTGTACTGTTTATTTGCGAATGATATGTAGATAAGAAATATCATACACTAGCAACAATTACGATCAGGTGTTATTTTATCTTTTATACGGCTCATATGAACAGAAAATTCGTCGTTGAAAAAACAGCGAGGATGATAATAACGGAAATGAATGATGATAGTAACGTAAGAATTTTCGTTACTATCATCCTCGCTGTTTTTTCAACGACGAATTTTCTGTTCATATGAGAGGGGATGATTACTCCATCTAGGCACCTGATCCCACCTGTGGAATCTCCAGGGTCCATGTTTGACACACTCTTAATTTTGTATTCTCTATAGGAGATGACCACAGTTCGTTATCTTCATCTTTTCATAGGGCAGAATTTGTGGAACTTTACTAAATTCTGCAGTGGGAAGTAAAACAAATATTGATACCTGTCGTATTCGCTATAAAAATATTTAAAAGTTTCATTTAAATTTACATGTATCAAAGAGCGCACCATGGTATGTATCAAATGATTTATTTCGATTTAATTTGACGAATGTCAAAGACAATTTCATCTAGGTGTTTCCTCCAGCAAATTCATTTTTTATATAAACGGTTGATTAAATCAATATATCCTTCGGGCGTTGACATTTTATGCCCCGTTTTAGGTATTCTCAGAAATTAAAGAATGTTTCTTTATCTTTCATTAAACCTTATTTCATTTACCATTGTTTCTTTCTGGCGCAGGTAACTTTAATAAACCGCGACTCGCGTGTAACTTGTAATTACGAACTTTCTTCTGGAAAATGGGTAAATAGTGATTTATTGTTTAAGGAGGAAACATTGATCACAGAGTGTAGACTATTTGAATTAATATCTTCCGACAACAGCAATTACATAAATTCATTTTGTACTTTTTCAGATGTTAAAAACATGTTTACGATGGTATTGAAAGTGTTATGTTTGTGCAAAGCTTTCAAATATCAAATAAGAGATTGATAAATTTATATGTTGGTGAGGCGCCATTGTAGGCTGGTGGACAATTCGTACAATTAACAAAGATGATAATGAAGCAAACACTCGGATTAAAGACAGAAATAATTTCAAGGTTCTGACTACTTCATGATGAATATAAGCCTCTCATAATTCCTTTACCTCTTCATCTTTTACAATTATTTTCCACACGGCAATTACCTTCAAGCTGCGCAATAATTCACGTGCATTTCAATTTCTTTTGAAAGACAATTTGCATTGGTAACGAGGGCTTTTATTTGTTATAAAAACCAGATTTCGATTTCATTTGAAAGAAGATGCCATTCTCTTTAAATAGCTCTGAACCAACTTAAATAAATGAAGATAGCACTTTATAACGTCATTATATCACTGCTCGGGTATATTTTGATCTACATTGGCATTGATCACATGATCAGAACCGAGTCTCTTCATTTGCATACTCATATAACTATCTGCTACACGGTGATGCGTTCATCGGAATATAAAAGTGTCAGGAATTGTTCCTTGAAGGTGGCACGGAAAATTTATAGAGATGATTTAAAGTCAATCTTAAAGTGTCAATTATCTCCGTGAATGCGTAGTGCTTTACGACGAGTATGTAAATCATTGTCAAATAAATAGGAAGAAAAAATACCATTTAGGTGCCTCGCATATATGTGTTAATGAGATCTTATTTTCAAAACAACTTTTTCAGGAATTTTTCAATGTCATTTGTTTAATTTCAATAAAACACAATGAACTACTCTGAAGCAAGGTTGAAATGAAATACAAACATTAAATATATGGTATTCTATTTCTCAATTACGTTCATTGTAAACACTGTAATTCCAATATTACGAAAATCAATGGTTAATTAAGATGTTTTAATGCTAGTAATTATGTTATTGATTAGTTAACGTCTTTTCAAAGCAGCTAAATACATAATGATTGTTAGAAACATCCTAAATTTCTTAATAACAGCCACCGTTCTATATTCTGTTTACCATCAAACAATGGTCCTGTATATCAGTACCATTGTGTCTATGGTTTTGGCAATATTCGTTTATTATAAAGATAATAGTTTTGCAGACAGAGATTTGATAAAAAATATAGATGTTGCATTCTGTGACAAATTGCTTCAGACACGACATCACACAAACAGGTCTCATTACATTATCAACAGACCTGTCAAACATATACTGAATCCATGAAATGCTTCTCGTTCTCAATCGTTATTTGATTTGATAAACATTAAGTAACTACCGAGAGCAGCGGACTAGAGCCCTAGATTTTCAGTTGTCGCCACTGGCTTTTTTAAACCACCCTTCTCTTTCCGCCGATGTCTATATGAGATCCAAGGGTCCAGGGAGATGATCTCTCATCCCGTTAAATTTTATTAGGCTCTCCAGTGAAATTGGCTCTCTAAATTAACAGGCGTATCAAAGAACAATTAGCAGTGATGAATGGGCTTTCAAGAGCAATATTTCTCACGGAAACTCGGTTAGAGAGGGACGAAGGGAGACTGCGGAGCCTAATTCTCCCCGCGTGGTCTTCATGATTTTGTTGCCCTAGAATACTGTTAGTAGACATTTGTGCGCAATGAAAACATTATTTTTGTATGGGTTAATAGATAAATCTTGAGATATGTAAAATACTCCAGGGCGAGAAGACACTTTACACTTAACAACTTGATTATTTTGATGACGTATGTACGTGGGTTTTTTGGGATCAACCAGGTAGCAGATGTACGTATAGAGACTTCCGACAACAAAGGCTGTATACACAAACTTAATATTGTCTGATTTGAAATTTACGAAACCCAAAGACACTATTTACTATTTTATTTGCATTGTGGAGGTATATACATGTAAATATTAGAAACATGGACTGATGGTATAATCTGCGGTGTCAGGTGTACAAATATTGCCCCGTGCCTCCCGTGTTTTATACACTCAGAATGCAAACAATCTAGACCAGGATGCCTTGTATTTATATTTTGTAATATTTTCATCATTTCTAAATTAATGATCTTATTGCAAATATCACCTGTCGTTAGATCGAACGTTTCCTGGCATATTAGGCTGTTCTTTTCATATTTGTATTTTGCACGGTACGGAGATTAACGGGAAATAATTGTCTTTTAGATTCGGAAATGAGTCACGGGGTGATGAGTTTGTTTTTGAGGGATGCTCATTTAGTACGAGCTATCAGTTCTAGCCCGTCTTCTCGCAAAGAAACACATTTTTATTTTAAATATATCATTTATTTTCATGTCTTTGTCTATTATTTTTCATACTATTAAAATATTTTATTGCTTAGTCCCTGCATATCCTGGAGACGGCGCGTAATTACGATTTTGCGGTAGGGAACACATGTTTCCAGATTTGTTTCTCTTAGGAATTTTGTTTTTCCTGGCCGGTAACGTCATTAAAGTAACGATACACAATTTGTTTTTGTTACCAGTCACAATTATTGTCATAACAGTTTTCGTACAATTTTGGGTTTGGGTTTTGTTACCATTTCATTGTTAAATGAAAGGTGAAGATAACGAACAATGATTAATCTCATAACTCCTCTATTTCGTGTCGGTATAATTAAGTCCTGGCTTCCCTATATGCTTCCTGGGCTAGTCAGTTATATGCTTCCTGGGTTAGTCCGCTATATGCTTCCTGGGCTTGTCCTCTATGGGCTAGTCCGCTATATGCTTCCTAGGTTAGTCCGCTATATGCTTCCTGGGTTAGTCCGCTATATGCTTCCTGGGCTTGTCCGCTATGGGCTAGTCCGCTATATGCTTCCTGGGCTTGTCCGATATAGGCTAGTCCGCTATATGCTTCCTGGGTTAGTCCGCTATATGCTTCCTGAGCTTGTCCGCTATATGCTTCCTGGGCTAGTCCACTATATGCTTCCTGGGCTAGTCAGTTATATGTTTCCTGGGTTAGTCCGCTATATGCTTCCTGGGCTTGTCTGCTATATGCTTCCTAGGTTAGTCCGATATATGCTTCCTGGGTTAGTCCTCTATATGCTTCCTGGGCTTGTCCGCTATGGGCTAGTCCGCTATATGCTTCCTGGGCTTGGTCGCTATGGGCTAGTCCGCTATATTCTTCCTGGGCTACTCCACTATATGCTTCCTTGGTTAGTCCGTTATATGCTTCCTGAGCTTGTCCGCTATATGCTTCCTGGGCTAGTCCACTATATGCTTCCTGGGCTAGTCAGTTATATGTTTCCTGGGTTAGTCCGCTATATGCTTCCTGGGCTTGTCCGCTATGGGCTTGTCCGCTATATGCTTCCTGGGCTAGTCCACTATATGCTTCCTGGGTTAGTCCGCTATATGCTTCCTGAGCTTGTCCGCTATATGCTTCCTGGGCTAGTCCACTATATGCTTCCTGGGCTAGTCAGTTATATGTTTCCTGGGCTGGTCCGCTATATGCTTCCTGGGCTAGTCAGTTATATGCTTCCTGGGCTGGTCCGCTATATGCTTCCTGGGCTTGTCCGCTATATGCTTCCTAGGTTAGTCCGATATATACTTCCTGGGTTAGTCCTCTATATGCTTCCCGGGCTTGGTCGCTATGGGCTAGTCCGCTATATGCTTCCTGGGCTTGTCCGCTATGGGCTAGTCCGCTATATGCTTCCTGGGCTAGTCAGCAAATATATTTGCTTGTCATTTTGTAAGAATAGAGAAGACCTGATTTTAGCTACGGATTACTCTGTTACTTGAACTAGATAGAGGATTCATGGAGGCTGTAACTGGTCAACGGGGGATGCTTACTCCTAGGCAACTGATTCCACCTCTAGTGTTTCCGGAGATCCGTGTGTGGCCCGTTCTCGACTTTATATTCTTTAAAGGATTTATGAAATTGATCACTACAGGTTATGTAGAGCGAATAAGATGTCTAATAACTTCAAATAAAATGCGTTATTTCAACCCTAGAAATTAGAAACAGACCAATCAATGTTAACCCCGTTTCCCCCATATATAAACAGCAGTCTGTCAAGGTATTCATAGCTGAGCGACACTGCAGAGAGGCGACAGAACAGTTAAGGCTTTAGTAAGGTAGTCAGAGATAAGCAACACTGCAGAGAGGCGACAGAACAGTTAAGGCTTTAGTAAGGTAGTCAGAGCTGAGCAACACTGCAGAGAGGCGACAGAACAGTTAAGGCTTTAGTAAGGTAGTCAGAGCTGAGCAACAGTTACACTGCGAGGAGGCAACAGAACAGTTAAGGCTTTAGTAAGGTAGTCATAGCTGAGCAACAGTTACACTGCGAGGAGGCAACAGAACAGTTAAGGCTTTAGTAAGGTAGTCAGAGCTGAGCAACACTACAGAGAGACGACAGAACAGTGAAGGCTTTAGTAAGGTAGTCAGAGATAAGCAACACTAAAGAGAGGCGACAGAACAGTTAAGGCTTTAGTAAGGTAGTCAGAGATAAGCAACACTGCAGAGAGGCGACAGAACAGTTAAGGCTTTAGTAAGGTAGTCAGAGATAAGCAACACTACAGAGAGGCGACAGAACAGTGAAGGCTTTAGTAAGGTAGTCAGAGATAAGCAACACTGCAGAGAGGCGACAGAACAGTTAAGGCTTTAGTAAGGTAGTCAGAGATAAGCAACACTACAGAGAGACGACAGAACAGTTAAGGCTTTAGTAAGGTAGTCAGAGATAAGCAACACTACAGAGAGGCGACAGAACAGTTAAGGCTTTAGTAAGGTAGTCATAGCTGAGCGACACTGCAGAGAGGCGACAGAACAGTTAAGGCTTTAGTAAGGTAGTCAGAGATAAGCAACACTACAGAGAGGCGACAGAACAGTTAAGGCTTTAGTAAGGTAGTCATAGCTGAGCGACACTGCAGAGAGGCGACAGAACAGTTAAGGCTTTAGTAAGGTAGTCATAGCTGAGCAACAGTTACACTGCAGAGAGGCGACAGAACAGTTAAGGCTTTAGTAAGGTAGTCAGAGATAAGCAACACTGCAGAGAGACGACAGAACAGTTAAGGCTTTAGTAAGGTAGTCATAGCTGAGCGACACTGCAGAGAGGCGACAGAACAGTTAAGGCTTTAGTAAGGTAGTCAGAGATAAGCAACACTACAGAGAGGCGACAGAACAGTTAAGGCTTTAGTAAGGTAGTCAGAGATAAGCAACACTGCAGAGAGGCGACAGAACAGTTAAGGCTTTAGTAAGGTAGTCATAGCTGAGCAACAGTTACACTGCAGAGAGGCGACAGAACAGTTAAGGCTTTAGTAAGGTAGTCAGAGATAAGCAACACTGCAGAGAGGCGACAGAACAGTTAAGGCTTTAGTAAGGTAGTCATAGCTGAGCAACAGTTACACTGCGAGGAGGCAACAGAACAGTTAAGGCTTTAGTAAGGTAGTCATAGCTGAGCAACAGTTACACTGCGAGGAGGCGACAGAACAGTTAAGGCTTTAGTAAGGTAGTCAGAGATAAGCAACACTGCAGAGAGGCGACAGAACAGTTAAGGCTTTAGTAAGGTAGTCATAGCTGAGCAACAGTTACACTGCAGAGAGGCGACAGAACAGTTAAGGCTTTAGTAAGGTAGTCAGAGATAAGCAACACTGCAGAGAGGCGACAGAACAGTTAAGGCTTTAGTAAGTAGACTCGAGTGGCAAACCAAGACAATAAACAACATACAAAAGATAAAGGAGTAAGCAAACTCACTATTGTGTCATTTCATTACACATATAGAAAGGGCTAGGGTGCTTTTAGTCACTCTGGGGCGAAGAAAGTCCTGAAGGGTAAGGTTGTGTCAGTTGTCTGATTAACCAATGTAAGTCTGACACTTGGTAAGAAGGTAAGTCTACACACTGTTGTCGGGAGTAATTTACCTTAATTTTGTGTTTTAGAGATCAAAAGATAAAAGTTTTACTTTGTTGTGTTGTGTAAAGCAACTCTTGCTATGAATATTAGTTATTACAATTTACAGAAAATTTAGAGTGGTTGGTGTGATTATCTACTTTTAAAAAGATGTCATATATGTGACAAGAATATTTCTGTTTAAAACTATATTTGCCTTACATAAGAAGGTACAATACAAATTAGCAGATGGCCGATTCTGTAATTTATCAAATCACGGTTCTATTTGAATAGACACACTTAAATGTGAACTGGAAACACGAAACTTCGTTTTATTTTCTCAAATACAGTTATTCTAGTAATATGTTTGGCTGTTCCAAAACACGAAGACTCAATTACAGTAGATACTGTTAAGTTGTTGACGAGGGACCTGCACCGGACATAAACATAGGGATTTATTATGGAGTTTTTATGTCTATTTCACTATCATTCATAAACAAGTAACACATCTATTCTAATATTATAATGGAAGAACAATCCAATTTAAACATACTGTTGAAGATATTACAGATACTCAAGACACAATGTATTTATTTTCATTTTCCCTCAGCGCTATCGAAGAATTACGCAATAGTTATGAAATGCACATGGCTATCAATATCATAAAAGATTCTAAGGAATTAAATAAAACCTGCAATCCCTCCTCTTGTTTTTTCCGCTACCCTTGACATATATTTGAGTAATCAGTCATCAAGGTATGTATTTTCAAAATATTTGTCGTTTTATGTTTTTAATAATTTTGATTCATACTTTCCGATCAAAAATAATTTGATTGCATAGAATGTCAGATATCCTTTATTTTAGTTCTATCATCTTCCCGGCGGGGGAGATTTGTGATCAATTTAGTACGGACACGCGGTTAATCGTCAATGATATTTAGAATGCAAACGATTACAGATATGAATGACATTGTTATCACCAAAGACGTCTTCGGGGCAAAGCTGTGGTGGCTAATGCCCGTAGTAGACTCCTTAAAACTGTCGATGTACTAACGTAAATTGCTCTTGTGCTTCCAGCAACACTTATTCTGCGGTATGGTCTTGCTCGCCATTAGAATTTCTTATCACAAAATATTATAAAACGGGCCATAAAAAAGGCTGATAACGACACGGCGACATTATCAAACGTGAAATATGTTAATGTTTTGTAAATGAATGTAAATACTGGTGAGATGATGCACAACATTCATTTATATTTAGTTGAACATCTCTAGTATAATTGTACTTATATGATTGTGTTCTTCCTACGCATTTTTTTTTTCTAGTAGAAGTGTCCATGTTGTTATATTGAAGATTCTGTTTAGCTTTTTAAAAATATGTTTAGTTTATATATACAATGTACTACATATAAATGGAACATTGATCATTATTACATGTATGGGATTGAATGATTCCAAGCTTTCTGATTGCCCAAGATCCAACAATCTAGAAAAAAAGTAGGTTTTCTTCATACACTGTATGCACGTGTCTTTAAGGTGAATATGACATTGATACATTTTGTAAAGAGACTTGGATGATCAGATCGTGAAATACCGTGTGCTCGTATACAGTACAAGAAACATCAACATCAATAGGTTGGCAGTAAGTGCTTAAATTTCTTATGGACATGACGATATGATAATTTGTAAACACGAAATGCCACTTATAGCATTAATAAAGCATGTGAATAAAACCATAGACTAATGCACGATTGATTATTATTTTTGGGTCGCGCACCGAACATTCGCGTTTCTATTCACTTTCGATTATATCTTGCATTCAAACTGTCAACAAAGGATAACTTCGCGTATAGTAACAATTGTCCAACTATATAGTTACTGTAATATCGAACCCGATCTCAAGCACAGGCACCTGAAGTGTGTATAGCTAGTATATATCTTATGTACATACCCCCCCCCCCCTTCTAGAAAGAATTTATTTTTATACAGAGTCAATAATTTATCCAAAATGTTATTTCCCCACCAATCACCCTCATACGTCGTTCTGAATACGTCTCTACCTTCTGTAAGCTTTTAAGATATTAGTATCTCACAAGTGGTCATCTCAAAAGCTTACAGAAGGTAGAAACGGACTGTTCAGAACGACTTATGAGGGTGATCGGTGGGGAAAATAACATATTTTGGATAAATTATTGGTTCTTTATAAAAATAATTTCATTCTAGAAGGGGGCATCTGTACATAAGATCTATACTAGCTATCCACACTTCAGGTGCCTGTGATCTAAAGATTGCTGATCAGGTATAGTTTGGTAAGCTGTAGTGGCCGGTTTCGATATTTTCAATACTTCAGTCAGATGAATTGGTAAACAAAATCTAGCGTCTCTAATCACTTTCGACTGGGTCTTGCACTGTGTCTGTATACAATAATGACCTACGAGATATCGTTGACTAGGCCAGGTTTGATGTTTTAAATTTCCCCGCAACTAGATTAAGGGCTTCCATAGTAAAATGCACTATAATCATAGGGTGAAATTACACCTCAAATTCACAGGTATCAATACACTTGTTACAGTTAAACACCGAAACGATACTACCCATATGGTGACTGTGCTACCGTAAAGTCCCCTCGTGGTAATTTCCCGTGACGTTAGTTGAATATCACGTAACACTTTATTTTTGGAAAACAGCAAGAGGTCCTACTTGTGAACAAAAGTTCAGGTTAATGTGGGTAACCAGCTGAATTTTTATTGATATACTCAGAAATAAATAAAAATCCTTTAACATGAAAAGTGTTGTGAGCAATTGCATACCCAAACTAAACATGCAATAATTTATCAACAGCCATCAGTGAATTACCGGGGTTGTCCACATTCCTATACATATCATACCGTTAATATACAAGACAGAAATTGCTCCCTGAACTTTTCAAACGCATAAATATATCTAGAATATGTTTCAGAAAAATTCACATTGTTTTTTATAGCAGATGAACCAAGAAGATACATTGGAATGCAAATTTGTGAAAAAGGAATCATGAAGCATATTTATCAGAGATTGATGCAAATGTAAATTACTTCTGTTTGGCACACACTCATCCACTCAAACACAACAGAGTGCAACTAAATCCCATTGTGTGGGGATTCATATTGGATAACTGGTACAAAATGTGGCACATACTGTACTATCCAAAAAGGATTATGAATTTGACATATTGATGTCTAGGAAAAGGAAATTCTGACATCGGGGGTCTAAGCGTTTTCAAATACATTTGATAGAAGTGTTCTACATTTTTAAAAATAGAAATCTATAGAATATGTCTTTACATACATAGGTGAGACAGTTTCCATTATTCCTAGCAGAGACATACCATGTATGCGCTAAACAAAATTCATAAGCAAATTTCAAAATACTCACGTAGAAAATGTGGACCTTACCGTCAACATGCGCAGTGGAACACGCCATTTCGAGATTTTCACAAACAGAAGTTCGGTAACAATAATGAATAAAGTACACTCATTTTGTATCTATTTTGTGACTTTCTTTATTAAAAGAAACAGTTCTCTAAGGTGTAACGTACAATTAGTACATAATTCAATGAAGCAATTTCTCTTTGCAACCATTTAATTTCGTATTCCAATCCCGATCGAGAGTTGTTGACTTAGAATGACGTGTTAATTCAATATACATGTAACATCAAGCATTTTTTATATCACATTTAAAAACCCCAAAAATACTCATACATAATGTTGTAGAGTTAATTTTTGTAAATTTTCTATATCAATACAATATATCATAATTCAAATTGAATTATCTCCCTTAGACAGTGGTAAATAGATAGTCATGATAAGAAAGATTATGACATACAAACAGACAGACAAAGTGACATGACCCAAAAATATATAGGTGCCTTCCTCTTAATGTAAATTATTTCTGTACAAAATTTGAAACCTGTACAATGAAAACTGTTTGAGTTATCGCGTCACAGAGAAAGTGTTCATAATAATAAAGATGACCGCATACATACAGACAGACAAAGTGACATGGCCCCAAAATTTATAGGCGTCTTCCTCTTACTGTAAATTATTTCTGTACAAAATTTGAAAACGGCACAATAAACACTTTTTGAGTTATCGTGTCACAAAGAAAGTGTTGACGGACAGACGGACGGACGGACAATGCTTCCCGCATTTCGTGCGGGGCCCTAATTAGGGAAAGAGGCAGACTTTATTTAAAAACTTCTACATGAAAGGTGAAGATAACGAACAGTGATCAACCTCATAACTATAAAATAAAATAAAAAATTGACAGTTGGGCAAACACGGACCCCTGGATATACCAGATGTGGGACCAGGTGCCTAAGAGGGGTAAGCATCCCCTGTCGACAGGTCACATCCGCTGTGAGACCTATATCTTGATCAGGTAAACGGAGGTATCCGTATTCAGAATCAGTGTGCCAAGAACGGTCTAAAAATCAGTCTGAAACACATAAGACAGCATTTGACCCAATGATAGGTTGTATTGGCAAACTACATAGAATTTGCAAAATGCTGACTTTAAACGATATTGGTCAAACCCTTGTAACATACATGGACAGATTGATAGATCGTTTTACATCCCGTCGAGAATTTTTCTCTCAAATGGAGACGTTACCAGCTGTAAATTTAGACCTATGCTTAGCGCCCAGGGCCGTAATAGTGAGGGCTCTATATTGTGCCAACGCCTGCCGCGACCTCCGTTTTTAAGGCCATGTCCGAAAGACCAGCGATTCTCTCTTACTCGTTGAGCATTCTATAAGCACTATACGGAATCGCATATAAACTTATACTTATGGGGATTGGATTAGACTTAACAGCCAATTTTGACAGTTAATTCTCGTTTATAAATTCAGATCAGTGGTAATCCAACATTGGGCACTTCTTGTGAACATTGGTTGGACGTAAATAATTGAATAATTTGAATTCTTTATGATTGATTTTATTACTATTCTGTTATTTTTACCCTAAACAATACAATTGTTGGATCCCATATGCATGGGGATCCAGGTTAGAATAGGTCCACAGTTGCTTGTCGTAAGAGGTGACTAAATGGGGCGGTCCTTTGGATGAGACCGCAAAAACCAAGGCCCCGCGTCTCAGCAGGTGTGGCATGATAAAGATCCCTCACTGCTCCAAGGCTGTAAACGCCGAGCATAGGCCTAAATTTTGCAGCCCTTCACCGGCAATGGTGATATCTCCATATGAGTGAAAAATTCTTGAGAGGGGCGTTAAACAACCTACAGTACAATCAATCAATACAACTGATTGATCCACAAATGATGTTGTCATCTCCACACAGACCCTTCTAACGCCTGAGCTAAGATACCTAGGTATTTGGAGAGCCCGTAAATCTATATAAAACTAACTGTTTTCTTCGAGAACAAATGAAAAAATCTAGAGTGATTGGATTTATTTTGGGAGAGTTGGTAATGATTTGTTTCTTTGGCGAGTTGGTAGCAATGTTTAGATTAATTTTTCCGTAAAGTCGAGTTGGCGAAAGAGTTGGGGCAAGTTGGTGAAAAGGTTTACGCGAGTAAGTGAAAAGATTAGGGCCAGTTGATTAAAAGTTCAGGCGACTTTGTATACGGCGAATTGTCGATGGAGCGAGTTGTCCTTCATCCTTTGCATTCGAGACCGCCTTTCTCCGCACGAGTACACATTCCCGAGCGCCGAACAGGTTCAAGGTGCGAGAACTCGCACCACCTCTGTAGGTAGTGTGGTCGAAGAACAAGTTCGTGCGCATATGTTTTCGTCATTCAGATTGAGAACAAGGGGAAGATCAATCTTGAACAAACTCTTAGATTTCTCTTATGATGCAAGTGTTAAATGCAGTACGAAAGCCCTAGATAGCGATTTTTCCCCCGTGATTTCCCTCTCCATAGTAAATAGAATGGCGTAAACCTTTTTGTGACAACTGTTTGTGATCTATCAATGAAGAATCATTATCAGGTTCGTTGTTAATAATAAATAACTCCTGTATAGGTTCTGGGAATTTAATAGCACAGTGAAGGATATATCACAGATACATATGTACATTCAGGATTATCTCCCTCACGTATAGCTCTTATCCTTAGACTACTTTGACTCCACTTTTTTTGGCACACTGTTTTTCCCTATAATAGCTCTAAAACTTCATTGTTATTTCGGATTTCAAACATTTCGGTTGAGCATCACTGAAGAGACATTATTTTTCGAAATGCGCATCTGGTGCATCAAAATTGGTACGGTATAAGTTTTACATCTATATGTGCAGCCCTACAATACATGAAAAACAAAAGTACCGCAAACGGTACATAATACGCCCATGAAAATGCTTACATAGGGTGTTTTTCTTAAGCCATGATTTGTAGAACGTTGCTTCAGGTAATATCAGCCATCATCAGGCTGTGATATACTTTCTTTGCATTGTATGAATAAAGAGTCTTAGCTTAAAATTGTGACAAGAGGTAGATAGACAAACCAAGAGTTCTGTGTGTAAAATATTTCCCCAAATTTGACCAAGTTTAACAACCTGTAAATACTCGTATTTAAGGCATCAATGAAATTTTTTTAAAAATTGGGAATCAAAATCTTTGCACTATGCACATCTTCAAGTTATTTACAAAGACCCCACAGGCACTCGACGTTTTGAATATCTATAATTAAAAAAAAATTGTCTTCCAGTAAACATAATATTCACAAGGTATATCACGCCGTCATCTTCGTTTTCTTTTTTACCAGCTGCATCGTTTGAAAAGTTCGATAAAATATGATAATACCGTTTAGAAACAACTCTGTCAAGGTCTTACATCTCGCATCCTCATGGTGAACTGGAAATAAAGTCCGTGTATCGGCTATAATCAACTGTTAGCTGGTAAAAAAGAAAACCAAGATGGCGGCGTGATATACCTTGTGAATATTATGTTTACAGGAAGGCAAATTTTTATTATAGATATTTAAAACGTCGAATGCCTGTGAAAGACCCTAGCTTCTAAACTGAGAGGAATTAAAAGGACAAACCATGGCCTTTATTCAAAATAATATTTCCTCAAAACTAACGAAGACCAACAACCTGTAAATCAAAACCCTTCCCACATGGATATCTTCCATACCCATACAAATACTCAGTAAAATAGGAAGGTCCTCACTTGAAAACTGGACGGAAAAATAAAAGACAAACCATGTACTCTCCATGCAGTCTTTCCTGAAAAATAACAACCTGTAATTTTTTCTAAAATGGAAGAAAATCAAAATCCTTGCCTTATGCACATCTTCCATACCCATAAAAATACTCTGTAAATTAGGAAGGTCCTCACTTGAAAATTGTGGGAGGAGTTAACCGGACAAATCATGTCCTCACGTAAAAACTTTGGAAGAAAGAACCTAGATAAAACTGGCTATGTATTAAGTTCAACAACCTGTAATTTTCTCAAAAAAGAAAATAAAAAGCCTTGCCACATGCGTATCTTCAATACCCATGCATTAAACACTCTGTAAAACAAGATAACCCTCACTTGAAATTGTGGGAGGAGTTAACCGGACCAATTATGTACCCTTTATATAACAATGATTTTCAAATAAAGGGGCAAAACTCCTGCAAGAGAGGTCAAAATGGATCATAATTGCAACAACATGATCTAGAGTGGTTCACAAAGAAGCTTCATAGCAAGTTTCAGCTTGTGACAGAGAAATGAAATCAGAAACAGAAAACCCCAAACGGATGGAGGGACGAACGTACAGACATTGCTGTACCATAATACATCAAGTCTAAAGACGGATGTATAATAACAATATTATGATATCACAGACTGCATTAATTGATAATTTACAATAGTATATATACTTGGCATTAATTCCACCTTTGGTAATCGTACTTATACTCCAACTGCCCTTTCATAAGATGAAATTCTTCAAAACTATGCTTCATATTTAGACAAATGTAATATCCCAGTCAATGGGTTGAATGAATATGAGTTACCGTACCTATACTGGATTCCTAAACTACATAAAACCCTAACAAACAAAGATACATTGCTGGATCCAGTAAGTGCTCTACCAAACCCTATATTTGCTCCTCACGAAAATTTTAACAGCTGTGAAGGAGAAACTTCAAACTTATTATGCGACTACATATGCCAGAAGTGGTGTTAATCAAATGTGGATTCTAAAAAATTCTAAAGAACTTTTAGTAAACTTGAAATCGGAAAACTTTTCCCAAATCAATAACATCAAAACCTATGATTTTCAACACTTTACACGACCATTTCTCACAATAAATCTTTAGACTAGATTTTTTGACATCATAGACAGTTGCTTCTTCAACAAAAATGGAAAACGGAAATATTCATATCTAGTGATCAGTCATCCAAAAAATTACTTTGTTAAACACCACTCTGATTCCACGCACAAGTACTCTGAAGTTGAAGTAAAAAATATGCTAGAGTTTCTCATTGACAATATCTTCGTGGTCTTTGGTGATCAGGTCTTCCAACAGTCTGTTGGAATTCCCATGGGCACGAATTGTGCTCCTTTGTTAGCTGACCTGTTTCTATATTCATATGAAGCAGAGTTTATTCAAAAACTCCTACGTGAGAAGAAAAAATATCTTGCTGTGACCTTCAATTCGACTTTTAGATATATCGACGACGTTTTGTCTATTAAGGTATTCCATGTATAATGAAAGGATAATGAACAATTTTGAAGGATTTAGATCAAAATAAAAGTTTATTGTTAAATAATGATGAAAGTGAAGCTGATGAAATTCACATGACTGGTAAATGATAGGAAGCTGACCTTTTTGCACTTAAGGCTTTTTGGAAGAGTTGTCTGCCCTTTGTAAAAATAAGAAAAATCTAATTTTCTCAAAATGTGTGTGGTCAATGATTAATTTTATTTTATAAATTCATAAAAAGAAAGTGTATGTAACTTTCTACCAAGATATTAGTATGAAAATATAATTTGTTTTTAAAATATTGTAATAAAACATGCTTTTCCCATATACTTCAATGTTAAATTCAAGGTGAAATAAATCAAGCAGTAAACAAAATTTTGAAAATTCCTATGGTGGATTATTTTCATTTGATGAACCCTTCAAAATGATACCATGATTACAAATATTCCACCATCCATTTATTAGATATGAAATATGGTCATTATGCATTGAATACCTTAACAATAATAACTTTCATTCATATGTCGATTCGAAATATCTCTGTGAGCTCGAAATAAAAGACACCACAGAGTCGTCCACTTCTGCTTCATACTTAGATATTTTATTGAAAGTAGACATTAACAGCAAACTGACAACTCAACTGTATGACAGTCAAGCTTCTCCATCGTCAACTTCCCATATTTATGTAGCAATATTCCATTATCACCTGCATTTGGTGTTTATATGATTCGATACGCAAGAGGTTGTTCTGCGTATAGTCAGTTTTTAAATCGAGGCAGGTTACTGAAAAACAAGTTGATGGTACAGGGGTTTCAACAGTCTCGATTTAAGTCAGCATTTTGCAAATTCTATGGTCGTTATAACGATCTAGTTCGTCAATACAACCTATCATTGGATCAAATGCTGTCTGACGTGTTTCATACCAATTGTTAGACCGATCTTGGAACACCGATTTTGACTACGGATAACTCCGTTTACCTGATCAGAAGATAGGGCTCACGACAGGTGTGACCGGTCGACAGGGGATGCTTACTCCTCCTAGGCACCTGATCCCACCTCTGGTGTGTCCAGGGGTCCGTGTTTGCCCAATTATCTATTTTGTATTGCTTATAGGAGTTATGAGATTGATCACTGTTCGTTATCTTCACCTTTCATGATATATGAATGTAATTTCTATCAACATAATTTATTACTTACCTCAAAGTCACAATCAAGGGAGACACTTCTTAAATTTATATTGTCCAATCTGGATTTTTCCGTTGTCTTGAGGGGGTCTCCGTGACCGAATGATTGGAGCATCGCACTCAAAATCACACGGCCTCTCACCTCTGTCGGCGCGGGTTCGAATCCCGCTCGCGCCGGTAAGTGAGAAAGTTTCTCAGTTTACTTTCGGAAGGTCGGTGGTCCCTTCCCAGGTACATTGTATCTGGCTTCTCTATTCCACCAATAAAAACTGGGCGCCACCAGATAGCTGAAAAATTGTTGAGTGTGGCAGAAAAACATCAATCAATCAATCTTTGTCTTGATTACCTGCTTGGAATAGGAACTGGTGTTGCATCTGTATCTGGTTCTGTGCCAATGGAAGGCTCGGTATCCATATCATCTTCAGATTGGTTCTCAGACTCATCCTGACAAAAAGCATCTTTTTCCAAACCAGGTTCTGAAGCTTCTCGAGACAGGAAAAGGTCGTTAACCTCTTGACTAGAGGTCTCTTGCTGTGAATTCCTGGTAATTATATTGTAAGCTATAAAAAAAAATTCACTTTCTGAATCTGAATTGGACAGAAGCTTCGCTTTTCGTACATTTAAGTACAGTGGAATCTATCTTTTCTGCCTTCCGTGTTTGTCTTGGGGTAGGTTGAGGAGGTTTGGTTGATGTAAACTTAGAACGTATTGGTAGCAGTAAGTTGCGATGCAATATCATACATCGTCCTACACCATCCTCTCTTCTAACTTTGAAAACTGGGATGTTATTATTGGGTTGCAAGATTACAAGATAAGGATGGTCTTCCCACTTGTCGGCGATCTTATGTTTGTCATCATAAGCTACCACTCTAACCAATACCCTGTCTCCAACACTCAAAGTAGCTGCACTCGCTCTTAAGTCATAATTGTCATTAATTGGTCTTTTGTCGTTTCTGAGAGTGCTTCATTGCTGTCTTAGCCTGTTGGGATGCTTCTTGTAATATCTGTCTCATCTGGGATATGTAAATGGACTCTGTAATTTACATACAATAGTCTTAAATACTATCTACTAAAGTCAAACTCTTATTCTCACTCTGAACAAATTCTAAGGGTCTTTGGTTCGGGTTCCAATGTGTGCGCCAAACTGTAACAGGTTTGTTGTTAAAGGGGCATGAACACGATTTGAGCTGAAAAATTTCAAATTTCATTTTTTTATGTTTGATATGCTTACCTAAGGTACTTCTAATGTTCAGCAAAAATGAGGAAAGCTTCTTCATGGCATTTCCATAATCTAATGGAATAGTGCAGTCAAGACCAACTTAGTGCCTCAACATATGGGAAACACAACAGAGTTCCTCCAAATTCAAGGACCGATACGGTCTTGATGAAAATGACTATCAAAGGCCTCATATACTGAAGATGTTTCTGCTTTGTACTTCTGCAAAGAGCTTATGACAGTAGGACCCACGCCAGACCCATAAGAAACATCCACACGATGGAGTTCCTTCTCTGTCGATGACTCTAGGAATGCCACCTGTATTCGCAAATCCTTTTCATCAGGAACTGAATCATCTGTAATAGTCCAACGCACGCGAAAGTTTTCACGCTGTGCAGGTTGCAAAGCTAACATCAGTATCACTAAACATCTCCAGTGAATCAATACACCCGGTGAATTGGCTGGAGCAATTGTAAAACTAATCAGGAGGTTCCTCCCATTTGTGGTAGTTACAAAGTCTCTTAATACACATAGCTGTATCCGGGTGAAGGTTCGTTTCTGATGGGATTTGTTGTGTCCCGTTTACGTAATTGATTACCAAAATCAAACTGGATTTATGTCTCAATATACAATTCACTAGAAATTCTAGCGCTGTTATCTGCAAACTACACAGCTCGTTCTCACTAATGGAAAGAACAGGGCGTACATCACTGAATAGCTTAGAAAGGTGAGACTGTAGCACATGCCGTTTGATCTTTCTGGTTTTTACGTTACAGTCTAGGAAATGAAACACGATGTCGCACTGTGACTTGGAGATCAGGAGTGGAATGAGGGCGTTTAGCATCAACCATGGGATCCTCCAATTGTCCATCATGTCGCGTAGACTTCCGCTTGTTGGACATGGATTCACGGATCTCATTACATCCGCCTCCATCTATAAAGGTTTCCTTCACCACAGATTTCTTCTTAGTTAGGGATTGAGAATCAACTGCATTCTTGCATACGGTTTCCAGATCTGGATTAGACTGTAGACGAATGTCCACACACATACCCGATGATGACGCGGACCCAACAGCAGCAGTTACAGTAGTTTGAGCTCTCTTTTTGGTCTGGGATTACGTAAAAGTGAAGGAAGATTCTCATTGACCCAATTATTGTTGCAAAACATCTTTTCTGGTCGTCTCAATGCAGTCAACGTCGTTAACTTTTCGAGCCAGACGATATTGTCCAAAGATAGCTTTACAAATTCCATCTCACAGCAGAGCCGAGTCAAAGACTAAACGTTTTCGACCTACTAGGCTCCATGAAGACGTGCTTCTCTTCACGTAATCCAAATAATGTCCCCCTCTCTGTTGACGCAAAGACGAATATTTTGACGTTTGTTGGTACTTCTTTTGGAACTGCATAGTGAGTACACGACAAATATTTAACATTAGTAAATACATTGTGAAAAAATATATGTCTCATACAATGATAAACTTAAACTTGTACTTTTCCACACTTTTCAGTAAAAATGTATCATATTATGACCCTGGTCTAAACGTTATGTACCCCTTTTCGTTAGCTGTTTAAAAATAATTTTAAATCCAAGATATAAACAGTGCATAATATAAGTATACTGAAACTTCCTCAGCAGTAAAAATTCAATGCATAAAACTTCTGCTATTTAGATTAGCTCACCGCCGCGGTGGTCTACAGATAGAGCGTTCGTCCAGCATGCGTATGGTCGGGTTCGAATCCCGGCCGCGACAGACCTAAGTCGTTAAAACAGGTAGTGACAGTTCCATCGCCAAACGCTTGGCATCAGGTGTGAATGTCACGGGTCCTCGGAGATGACCTTAAAAACGGATGTCCCGTGTCACAGTAGATGTGGCACGCTAAAGAACACCCACTGCCCAATGGCCGTAAACGCCAAGCATATACCTAAATTTGAAGCCCTTCACCGGTATTGGTAACGTCTTCATATGAGCGAAAAATTCTCGAGAGGGACGTTATACAAAATACAGTCAATCAATATATGCTATTATAGAATTGAAAAATAGAATACAATATATATATATGATAAAAACTGGTATATCCAGGGGTCCGTGTTTGCCCACCTTTCTATTTTGCATTTGTTTGTAGGAATTATGAGATTGATCACTGTTCGTTATCTTCACCTTTTATTTATTGAATAAACTCTATACGTCACAACCGAGTCACAAACTAAAATGCGAGTTTTTCCGTACTGTCTCGTCAAATTCACGCATGCGCCGTGAAACCAATCAGGGCATTCATCGCATTGAATCATGAATGAACCCAAATCCGTACCACGGCAGACACAATATTTATTTGATTCCGTGCTGCCTGATGGAATCTTACCCAAAATGTTTTTTCAATCCAATCAGGTAGCTGCCGGTGTCTGTACAGTTATTCGATCTTGATTTATGTACATACAGTATCTTTTCTCTGGAAATAAACTTTAGATGTTTGCTGACATTTTCTCTATGATAATTCCATTAGGACATTAGGAATTCTTATGGTATCTTTGTCTCTAATTGGTCATATTCCAATTGAGGAACGCAGGTTACTTTTGTATAACCTGGTTTGGTATGGGGACACCCACCCACCCATCCTTGACAACCAAAGCCGGAACAATTTTTTTCTCTCTCCTAAATCTACATCGCAGCACTGTTTTCAGCCTTCTATAGAATAGAGAGTCAACGTGTAAAATAAGTTTCTTCGGTTTGATACAGATATTGTTTTCTTGTTGTCAATATTAGCATCTACAATATTTTGATAAATATGCTAGGCTCCGTAGAACTAATCTTAAAGAGGCTGCCTTTACGGCTAGACGCTTCGTCGTTATTGCTAAGTGAATCATTGCGCGGCTCAGTTGACTTGTATTTTTCCGAGTTTATGTACATTTTGATAAACGAAGGTTAGGATCTTTGTCTTTTGCATTAAATTATAAGGGATGACTTTAATTCTGGGGAAAGTTATACGAGTATAACCTGGTTTGGGTCAATTTACGCTTTTTTATAATCCGCATAAAGTCGATCATTCCTTAAATAGATTTGAGACTGCTGTGGTCTGTAAGTATGGTAAAAGGCCTATCCAGTAAGTAGTAACGGTAATACTGTGTATACACTATAACTGCAAGTAGCTCCTTTCGAGTAGTACAATATTTCCGTTGCTCTGGAAGGAGAGTTACCTGGCATTCCAAATGGTCCTCTCCATTTTAGATTTGGATTAATTCCACCCCTTACGGCCAAGTCTGATGCGTCAGGGTCGAGAATGACTTTGGTAGGTAATGTAAGAACAGGAGCAAAGACAAAACAGTTTTCCAATGTAGTTCTCATAACTCGAGAATAAGTGCTTGGAGCATTACAAAGTCCATACCTCATCCTTTTGAAATGGAAACTGCCGCACTTGTTGATAAAGGCGGTTTTCTCTTTATCCACATCTTTGATTTTTCCTTGCAGATAAGCCCAGTTGGCATCCAATTTCCCCATTAGTGTGCCATTCATCCACCAGGGGAAAAGGGAATTATACATCTATCTTGGTGACAGCATTAAGTGCTCGATGATCCACACATCAAAGGAGTGTGCCACCTTTTTTCCTTACCAATGCAGCTGCTGAAGCCCATTCAGATGCAGAGGGTTCAATGACATCAGCTCCTAGCAACTTGTTGAGATGTTTCTCCTCCTCATCAGCAAAACATGCAGTTGTTCTCCTTAGGCGCTGTTTGATTGGCCTGGACTCACCAGTGTCGATGGAATGTTCAATGGCAGTGAAACTCCCGAGATCAAACTCATTTTTTGCGAAAACATCTGCATAGGAGCACAAAACATCTCGCAGGCGTGCCCTTTCGGTTGGTGAGAAGTACTTCTCTAATCTGGACAACAATTCCACTAAATGCTCAGAGATGTTACTTGCTTTTATATTATATACCTTTTGGTCCTTTAATTCCTCTTCATCCTTTTACAAAATCTCACACAACTCATTGGCGATCCCTTCCACTTGTCCTTGCATAAGGTTAACTTGGTTTTCAGATATATTGACAAAACAGTATAAGGGACTAGATACCTGGGTTTGAAGAGTTCTGGGGAGGGGGAAGCAATCATTGACCTCTATTGGTTCAGTAACGTAATCACTCGATTAAATACTCACGCTACATGGGATCGATTCGCAGTAACGCGTATTCTTAACAACAATAGCCTGTGCCATTTTCGACTCGGTTGTACATACCTCAGAACGGACATCCATTGTTATACGCTCATGACTAATCTCGAGATTATCTTTATTCATGTTGATTACAGTCTGGTGTTTCTGTAGAAAATCAAGCCCCAAGAGCATAGATCAATACGCAATTTCCGAGATATCAGCTCTTCTGTGATGGAGGTACGTTCAGTATTCTGTTGAACGCTTGGGTGGGTACAAGGTGTACAAGGTGTAGACTGGCTATGTAAATAAGGATATAAGTTCTGAAAGCGTAAATTTTGTTTATATCAACCGTTGGTGATACATTAAACTGACCACATCAAGATTAATTTATTTGAATTAGGCCGTTGAATTAAATATGAAATTATTATTTATTTCCGCTCCTGCACCAGTGATTTTTTGTTATCAAAGAAAGATGGTGATTATCGATTTTTGTGTGAGCTATTTTATTATCAAATACTCATAAACTTACTAAATTTGTGTTTTCCTGCAGTTCGGGTGGTTGTTTGACGTCAAGTAATCATCCTTTAGGCAATCTATGTACGCAGCGAAAAGCATTTGTACCCACCGCGTGAATACGATAGCATATTTTGCGTTTCAGTGTGCGTAAGAGTTCAACAAAGGGAAATAACTATTGGGCAACTCGGAAATTGCGTATTGGTGCCACTTATAAAAAGCCTGTAACTTATTGAAATACTCACCGGCCCAACTTTAAATTATTTCATACTGAGATCACATCCAGCTGTATGTAACTTCTTTAAGGGTGGAAGGTTTGTTACTACATGTAAGACACTGATATAATTTATCACATAATTATAATAGTTACCAATTACTGCTGCCACAGATTGTCCATTAATATCTAAATTAAACTTAATGTTGGACGCTGATCTCATCCATCTGATGTACAAATCGTCGGACGGTTCAGTATTATGTTTTGTGAGATTAGGCTCCTTTGGGGTCAAGGGTTAGTCTATTGCCCTGACCCCTTCTCATTTCCCTCAGTTTTGTGATTCGAGAATGTGACACTTTTTGCTGGCTTAATCACAGCGCTCAGGCTTGGGCATTCACTCTTAAAGTGACCCCCACCTCTACAATGCAATCATGTGCGTTTAGGTGATGGTGATCCTGATTGTTTGATTGATTGATTGTATCTTGTTTAACATTCTTCTCGAGAATTTTTCACTCATATGGAGACTTTGGTGATCTTGACGTCACCCTTATGTTGGTACATGACGGACTAAGTGCTTCCATTTTTAAAAATTATTTCTCTATCACAGAGGTGAGAGACCCTATTTGATCCTCCAACTTTGAAATCCTTTGAGATACATCCACCTTGGCAGACCGAACTTGAGGAAAATCTTCATTGTGCGAGTTCATAGAATTATCCGCTTCTTCGTCACAATTAAGCACTTCCCTCCCCCTTCTCCCTTCATCTGCCATAGATAGCCTGATGATTGTATTGGAAACTTTTTGAATGGTTAATTGCTTCCTATATGTTGTTAGGAAGCTGGTTGGTGGAAAACTGATCAGCATCCTTATCAGAACCATGGTATATCCGCTTAATAGCCTGCTGAAGCATATAGTCCTCGGGGAGGCCTTCATAAGCTCGGAGGGCTAACTGGAAAAAACACGATCAGTCCACTCCTCCTTAATTTTTCCAGTACTCTGACCAATGACACTAAGCTTGAGCTGTGTTTTTTCTGGTATATCTTTAATCCACAAAACACTTTTCCATTTTTATTTTTATTTTTTGCATCAGTTGAATAAAACCAATGTCTACGTGCTGCGTGATAATTGTAGCAAAGTATTCACTGGCTCTACCCTTTAAACACCATCCCAAGTTATCCTGGAATTCCTGTGGACGTAAAGTCCTGAATTCAGCAAAACGAGTCAACCTTTGCTGAAATGCTTTCCATGTGTCTGTGCCATCATACCTCAATAAATAGGTAATGAATCTAACTTATCTAGTGCTACTTTTGGTTAAGGTTGTTGTAATTGTTGTTGTGGTTGATGCTGTGGTTCTAGTGGTGTCTGTTGTGGCATATACTGTAGTGGTAGTTGTGGCTTTACTACGGGATGCATAATTGGATTCCGAGTTTGGTGTGTTTGTGTATTAGGTACACAGGGTTGGTATGTTTGATGAGATATACCCTAGTGCCTATTATGAGGACATGTGAGTGGTCCCTGACCAGTTGACGTTAATAAACCACTAATCGACCTGGGAACTCCCAACGACACAGACCGCATTGGGTTCAACCCATGAACATTCAAAGGTGGAAAGCCGCTTGAAGTTTGGATTGGAACACCAGGAAATCGCGGATATGGTTCAATCTTAACCGCAGAGACTGGTGGTACAAAACACCCCGACGTCTGCGGAAACGATGCCATTGGGTAGGTATAGGGTTGGGGATAGCATGGGTATGGTATTCATGGCGACATACCATGTGGCATCATTAAAGGCGAGCAGGGTGGAAATTGGCTCCATTGTGGAGGCATTCCATTATATCTATATGCTGCCGCCATTGGTGAAGGATAAATTATGCTAGATAGATTGGTTGGATATTGTTTAATGTCCCGCTCGAGAATGTTTCACTCACACGGAGGCGTCACCATTGCCGGTGAAGGGCTGCAAATTTAGGCCTATGCTCGACACTTACGGTCTTTGAGCAGGGGGATTCCGTGGGGGTCCGAGTTAGAATAGGTCCTCAGTACACCTTGCTTGTCGTAGAAGGCGACTAAATGGGGTGGTCCTTCGAATGAGACCGCAATAACCGAAGTCCTGCGTCACAGCAGGTGTGGTACTATAAAGATCCCTCCCTGCTCAAAGGCCATAAGCGTCGAGCACAGGCCTAAATTTTGCAGCCCTTCACCGGCAATGGTGACGTCTCCATATGAGTGAGATATTCTCTAGAGGGACGTTAAACAATATTCAATCAATCAATTGAGCAGGGGAAGGGGTCTTTATCATGCCACATCTGCTGTGACACGGGGCCTCAGTTTTGTGGACTCATCCAAAGGACCGCCCCATTTAGTCGCCTCTCTCGACAAGCAAGGGGTACCGAGAGCCTACTCTATCCCGGGCCCCACAGGATGCTGCACAGGTATGTATGGATATTGACCCACAAGGGGTATGGGGTTTACATACCCTCCCTCTGACCAGCATTCAAAGGTCCTGCAGAGTGCTTGACAACAGCATTTTAAAGATCCTTAAGCTCTCTCTCTCTCTCTCTCTCTCTCTCTCTCTCTCTCTCTCTGTGTGTGTGTGTGTGTGTGTGGTTTGTTTTTAGTGTCGAGCCATATACTCATTCGTTATAATGTCAGAAGCATAATTTTTTTCTGATGAACAATAGAGGTATGATCGTATTGTGTGATGTCATGATCTGAATCCTCCTGTTCAACAGGTAAACGCGTTTTATCAACTGTTATGTAAAGGATCTGCGGGGTTCCCGCTGATAGTTTTATCTATTGGAGATGTAATACTTTGCTGCGAGTTTTGAAAAAGCAATAATCAAACTAATTAAATTGTTTTTCTCAGAATTTGTTTTGGCTACCTCTTCTGGTGTCAACTTCATATTTTTTGGCATTGAACAGGTCTGACAGGGCCTTCAAAATTTCCTTAATACCTTAAACATGAAATGCATTCAAAGGACATGCAAGAAGCAACAATCAAATAACAAGGTGCGTGATAAATCTAGACAGATTCAGGGTAGAAGGTCGACTGCTGGACAGGTAGGTGGACAAGGTTGTGCACGCTTGAGCTCCAGTTTATTAAGGATTAGGTCAGAGGTAATATACATAGGGATATAAATATATAGAATATACGTTTCTGCAGCGTTGTATTTCCCGCGTTCACTGAATAGGCGGATCAAAATTCTAATTTGTGTTTCAAGATGCTTTCATGTCTGGATAACTTTGGAATTTTTTATTAATTTTTTTTTTTACTCTGGTTCGGTACGTTTGTAGAAGAATTCTTAGAAAAGGTTTATATGTTCGTTACAAACAGTAACCGCTGCAAATTATGTGTTATTATATGCAGCATTAAGAAAGAAATATAGGGGGGGGGGGGGGGGAATGCTTTCGGGTTTCAGTCGTACTACATTTACCGCTTTTCTGAATCGGGCTCGATATTCTTGATATTCTACTTTCAATTTAACTCTGAAATCAGAAATATGATACAATGTTATTTACTTGTAAGATAGAATAATTATGGCAGGAGTACTTCATAATTCGTGGCTTTTTTCTTTAGATATATCTTGTTTGGAAACCGCGCACCTCAGTTGCATGAAACATGTACTTCTCAAGACCGCAGGCGGTTTGTAAAATTGCCAACTTTGGGAGGATGAGATGACGGTCGGTTGTCGGTGATTGATGTTGACCTGACACTCATTCCACTGTCTTTGATGATGATGAATTCATGTGAAATTTCAATTGAAACGAGGCTGCTAAACTCTGCAGTATAGTCAACGGTTAAGAACGATGAAACTTGTGTTGTTTACATTGCACCTGATTACAACAATCACTCGGAATTTGGTGGAAGGTGGCCATGACTGTGTTCATCGCCCGCCCACGCCAGAGGAGGTGAGACAACAATGAGTGTGCTCTCATAATTTGTTTATTTTGTTTGAATTATGTCTTTAACTTCTCTTATTTCCAATTTGGATTCAGTGTTATATATTTCTAATATTTAAAATAGTTTTCAGCATCCACATGGACATATATGGTAGTCTATTCATGTAATAACTGACATGTGTTGCATTGAAGTTTACAAGAAAAGAAATTCTCCATATAAAATCCTTTTCAAGTTTTTAAAAACCTCTAACAAAGTCATACATTTTTAAATCTAATTAAATGTTCACCATCAAACATCAAGAAATGTCAGCAGTTAATATTTGATATAATTTTAAAGTAAATGTCAAAAGTTGGAATGTTTCTTCCTGAAAACAAACAATACTATATTAAAGTCATATGCATGGAGCTATTTACTTGTACGGATCGTCCGTGTTTTCCACAATTTTTTGGTCAAAATATGCTCTACGGATTCACGTTGAAAATGTACGATTTTCCACAAATCTGCAAAAATAAAATCAGTTCCCGAAATTTGTCAATCGGTATGATAAAGAAGCTTGTCAATTCAATTAAACTGGTTCCCCGTTGATTGATCCTACACCGAGAACCGAAACCAAGAAGTGAGATGAATAGGAAACTAGTTTAGTTAATCGAAATTATTATTGTTTAAAGCGCACCATCGATATTGATTTATTGATAACAAAGAGTTTTTCCTATATAAAAGGGTTTAACAACCCGAATAGCACTTTTTGTTATATTCAATTTTTATACTGATAAAGTGTTCAAAATACTGACAACTTGGTTCTAGAATACTGACGTCAGTCAGAAGGGGTAAACAGGTCTGTAAGACTGTGTATGCAAATTAAACATTCAAATGCTATAAATGTGTTTGTTGCAAATATGCTTTGTACGATTTTGTAAGTCTGTAAAAAGTTCTGTTGCTTCTAGTAATGTTTAGATTTGGGAACTTAATTTCTAATTTTACTTTGCTTACATATACTTTAGGTCATATATGATGTGAAGATGGACAGCCACTTGAATTTGACGAAAAGAAGTATACACGAGCAACTGAGGATTAAAATCATTATTGACGACAGCATTAAAAATCTTCCATATTCCCATCAGTCTTTGATCAATGTAAATTTATTTTATACTTGTTTTCACAAATTACAGCAGCTATAAAAATCTTCCATATTCCTATCAGTCTTTTATCAGTGTAAACATATTGTATACTTGACAAATTTGGACTTGGCAGTTGACAATATACTACTTTAAAAAGTTGTAAAACTCTTGTGAATTATTACAAATTGATTTAGCTATAGATGTAAAGCTATGTTAATCCTTGTGTGAGTTAGGAAGAGACTTGTATGGATGTTTATGCAGAAATGTAAAACTATATGTACCTTATGATAAGAGCTGAGCATTCATATTTATAAATATTTTGTAGACACTTGTCCAGGAAGCTGCTCAGTATTGGGAGAACACATTAAAGATCAAGCGTTCCTCAGCGAGCACCATCCGCCTCAATAGGTACAATGTACAAACCTCAGGGTCTGTCCAAATCATTGCAAATAAAGCGGTGGGTTGTTGTTGAACTACTGCTTGCCACTCAATAAATTTGTGTGGAAGATGGCTGGAGAGCCGATGTTATGTATGTACAAAAGTCTGCAAATTACAGTGGAAAATTTGTTTAGCATTCTGTTCCAGAATTTTAAACTCGGGGATCTCACTCAGTAATTTTGGACTGTGTCTAGGGCTGGATCAATATATTGATATAAATCGATATTTTTGAGCAATATGATAACCAATACAGCAAGCTCCTTATCGTTTAATATATTGAGAGTTGTTATTAACATATATTACAGCGAGATTTCATGAACAAGTTAACAAATTAATTGAAAATATTCGATCAAAATGTCATTTGCTCCATGACTGCATACCAACACAAACATGTAGAAAGTGTGCTGTGGTGGTCTCAATTTTCAAAAAATAGCTTGGAAAAACCAAACTGTAAAGTTTGTGGAACAGAGGTCTCAAGCTTTGGTGGTACAACTAATTTAGCAACACATTTGTGATGACACCATAAAGCTAACTCTCAGAAAGATGGTATAAATTATCTTTTGATATTGATGAATGGTATATGCAGTGATCATTACAAACACTCTAAAGTTAGAGTTGATCCTTTTTAATATTGCTATACATGGGGCATACCTATATGTTTCTATAACATTTCTTGTTTTTCAATATTGGAAATTCATATTCATGTAAGTCATTATTTAAAAGCATTAGAAGCAAATATTCATAAAATAAAGCTTTATTAAAGAAAAGCAGATTAAAAGGATATTGTAAATGGGTAAATGACATTTCAGTTTTGGGGTAAATGTTGTCTTTTTAACTTCGGGAATGGGCCTTCTCTTGGCCATATCTTTAGAGAATCAAGAGCCTTGGAGACTACCACCTCAAACTTTTTTTAAAAATAATGTTTTCTCAACTTATTTTGGTAGCATATCAGTCACAAAACATTTCTTAGGACATATTTTCAAATTATATGATATGTTATGGTCACTTATGAATTACTTGGACATTTACAGGCAAGACTTCTGTAGATATAACATGGTTGTTTATGAATTGTTGTAGGCAGTGTGTTAATAACATGGTTGTTTATGAATTGTTGTAGGCAGTGTGTTAATAACATGGTTGTTTATGAATTGTTGTAGGCAGTGTGTTAATAACATGGTTGTTTATGAATTGTTGTAGGCAGTGTGTTAATAACATGGTTGTTTATGAATTGTTGTAGGCAGTGTGTCAATAACATGGTTGTTTATGAACGAGGAGATCGCTACTGTGTGGGCTACTGTTCTCCAAAAACAAAGTGTGGAGATTTTCTAATTCCAGAGCAACATTTAGAGGTATGTATTTACTTTTATTGGTAGAATGCTATAAGTGTACCCTTTCTGTGCAAAATTAATGTACTCTTCCATTCATTTGATACACATATTTGCTGATTGTTACTGAAATGGCTAAAACAGCTTCACATTACATAAAAATCACCACTGATATATCAAAATTTAGACATTTTGCAATGTTTGTTGTAATAATTATGATATTAGAATTTCTTTTGTTTATATAGAAACAGTGAACCAAACATTATTGTAGAAGTACCGTTTATTAAGTGGAAATTCTAGCAAAACACAAATTTAGGGATTTTTCCATAAAAATCATTTAGCGAGAGATAATTTTAGTCACTTTCAAATTCCAAGAAAGATAACTACTACATGTAAGTACAATACGGATTAAATTGTTAATGATATTCAACTTTAGAGACCTCATCACTCTCGCTAATAATGCCAAAATTAAGTCCTCACTAAAAATTCTGCTTATACGGTATTCATTGTGGAGAAATTTACATACTTTTCGTAAAATTTGTTTGGAGGTAACTTTTTTCATGCTGTTTTATTTTTCTTCATTCTTTAACATATTCCAACATCTTAATCACGGTTCAAAATTAAAAAAGTTTTTACATTCTAGTTGACAGGTAATGCCCCTTTAACAGCATATGAGAAAAATACTAAGTAAATTTACTTATGCAGTGATGAATATTTGTCCCACTCCCGCATGAAAACAAGTTGTTTCGCGCCTTACTATGTACGAGAGTTCTTCAAAGGGAAATAACTCAAACATATCTCGAAATTATTATCATCATATCTTGGTGGAATTTTGTCTGTTGTAAACTGTATTGATCAAGTTTGTTTATCTATAGATTTATATTTGTGTTTAGCGGTATTCATATTTTGGCATCTTTGGCAGAAACAAAAGTATGCTGACTTCATATGGATGTTAAGAAATAAATTTCCAAACCCACACTCTCAATATACCAGAACATTGATAGTGCTAATTTAGGGTTGTGCGAAATAGGCCCCTAGTTCAATATTTGTGATTGTATTAAATTTTGAATGCACTAAAATAAATACACATAGAGTAGTTTTAACACAGTTATCTTACTCTCAGAATGCATCTCATCTATTCCTCTTGTTCCTTTATAGTTTACTTATTCATCTGTCAATAAAAACCCACTAATAGCAATGCTTTAATTGCCCAGTGTGTGCTAATTAGGTGGAATATGGTAACTTTTATAGACTACGAGTTTTAGATATACTCGGTTGAATTTTCGCACAGTGTGAGAGTATTATCTAACTAAAATTTATATAATTATGTACATAAAATAAATTCTTATAATGATAGACTTATTATTTGTAGCGATGTTACTATCATGATCAGAGAAGTGGCAAACTAAAAAGCTCGGGCCAAGCCGGCACTGGTGTCACAAAAGCAGATTTTATTCTGTACGTGGCTGCACTGCCTTCTGCTAAATGCCAACAAGCCAAAACGATTGCTTACGCAGCTCACTGCCAACAGGAAATCATGTTAGATAGGTAAGGTTTCTGTGTTTCGTGTTAAGCTTTTCTCTGAAGATGTTAATAAATAAATGTCACACCGTAGGTAGGCCGTACAGTTTGGAAGCCACCAAAGTGTGACAGGTGGTTTAATGGATTTCTCTCTGTATTACAGACCTGTAGCTGGTTACATCAGTATTTGTCCTGATTCTGTGTCAACTCGCACACATGACAGAACTCAGCTACTGTCCACAATGAAGCATGAAATCCTGCATGCTCTGGTATAGTAAAATCCTCAATCTCGGTCATATTTAGACAATAAATACTCTAGTGGAGTAAAAATCATTGCCATATTCAGACAACACATACTTTGGTGGTATTTAGACAACACATACTCTAGTAGAGTAAAAATCCTTGACATATTTAGACAATGCATACTCTAGTAGAGTAAAAATCCTTGACATATTTAGACAATGCATACTCTAGTAGAGTAAAAATCCTTGACATATTTAGACAATGCATACTCTAGTAGAGTAAAAATCCTTGACATATTTAGACAATGCATACTCTAGTAGAGTAAAAATCCTTGACATATTTAGACAATGCATACTCTAGTAGAGTAAAATTCCTTAACATATTTAGACAACACATACTTTGGTAGAATAAAAATCATTAAGGTATTTAAACAACACATACTCAAGTAGAGTAAAAATCCTTGATATATTTAGACAATGCATACTTTGGTAGAGAAAATATCCTTGACATATTTAGACAACACATACTTTGGTAGAGTAAAAATCCTTGACATATTTAGACAATACATACTCTAGTAGAGTAAAATCCTTGACATATTTAGACAATGCATACTTTGGTAGAGAAAATATCCTTGACATATTTAGACAATACATACTCTAGTAGAGTAAAAATCCTGGACATATTTAGACAACACATCCTTAATAGAGTAAAAATCCTTGACATATTTAGACAACACATACTCTAGTAGAGTAAAATCCACAGTGAATATCAGATTTAGAAAATGCATAAACAACTGATATTCAAAAGTAAAAATTATCAGATGAACAGTCACTTTTATTTTAAAGAAAAGACAATTTTGATAAAACAGTTGTTTAAAAGTTTTCTGTATCTCAGATACAGAAGAGACAAGTGATCTTAGTATTGACTTACAAATGATTAAGTATTGAATTTTAAGGTTTGTTTCAAGAGCAAGAATGGAATGAATTCTTAAGAAAAACCCCATTACATAATTTTAATAAGTTGTAGATCTGCAAAGCTTGGCAGCTGTTTTGAGTTTACTTTTAACTCTATGCTAGATTGTATGTTTATAGCTCTTTTGCATGTTCCTGTATACTAAATGTTGTTTTTAGGGATTTTCTGCAGGGCTGTATGCTTTCTACAGAGACCAGTATGGAAACCCCCTAACATCAAGAGATCCCTCCAGCAACAAGCCAAAACACACTCACCCCTTGTATGTGATTATAGATTATACACCTTTCCATATTCTATATTTTAAAAAAAAATTACAAAATAAAAGATTTTTCAGATATAAGCAGTGTCTGTATGTACATTTGTAAGGTGTTTTGTGATTTCAGATTCAAATTCTACATCTGGAGTGATCGCGTGATGAAGGAGGTCATACGATATGGATGGAAAACCGCTGGGGGAGGCATAAACAGAAATGTCCGTCTGATAGTCACCCCAGCAGTGCAGGTAACAGACTGATAAACTCAGGGGATATGATGTACTTTAGAATCAGTTAAATTTATGGGGGCCAATGTCGTGGATTGTCAATATTTTACACTTTTGTTAGGGTGCAGTTTCATCGATATAATTTCTGTTCATTGAAACATTATATAAATTGTGTATTTCATTTTGGTTAAAAATTTTGGGACCCACAGAAACCTAATTATTTTACATCAGTTACTTAAGATTCCTCCACAAGAATATATATAGCACTTTGGGGAGGGGGGGGGGGTATTATACATGTAGTTACTTAGCACCTCTCTCCCAAACATACAACACTTCAGGTGGGGGGGGGGGGATAGTTACTTTGGAGCACCCAAATGTAGTCCATGTATTGGTTGAAGTTAATAAGAAATCACCTTGCAGAATTTTTTTATTTTCCGTTTAAAAGATCTATTTTCATGACATAAGAATTCTGACTGGGAATTGATATGGATGGCATCTGAGTAATGTAGGGTTCCTCATAAAGGACACAAGCTAGCTAGATATGTTTTATTCTGGAATTGTGATGATTCCATGTTTTGATATAGAGAGAAGTCCGCCGCCATTTTAATTGCCCCAGTTTAGAAGGAGCTGAGGTAGAGAACCAAGGGATTTATGGGACCTCAGTCACACACTGGGAAAAACGCCTGTTTGAGGTAAGAATATGTATGTTTGAGGAGGGGTTTATGGGACCTCAGTCACACACTGGGAAAAATGCCTGTTTGAGGTAAGAATATGTATGTAAGAGAAGGGATTTATGGGACCTCAGTCACACACTGGGAAAAACGCCTGTTTGAGGTACATGTAAGTGGCTTATTGTTTTCTTTCTAATACTAATTGTGTCAGTATCTGATAGCTGACTGGATGGAAACCAGTGTGAATTTTCACCTTTATGTTACAGCCATTGACTAGTATAGAAACCAGTGTGTATTTTCACCTTTATGTTACAGCCACGTTTATGATAACGGAACACAGACATAAATGTGGTGAAGTTCAATAGATAGAGAATTTACAATCAGTATATGTAATGAACTTGTTAATAATAGCTCAATAGAACACTTCTAAGCAGTCATGAATATTCATGCACTGTAGAATCATTTATCTGGAGTCAAATTTTTTATGGATGGAGAAAAATGAACAGGTTATAGGGGACTTGATTCCATAGTTAGAATGTTGTTCTGTTTATTCCCTTGTAGTTCATTTTCTCTTGTTCATGAAGGATTAAGATTCGTTGGTATTTACATATCATGAAAGCAAAAGACAAACACCTCCCCTTCCCCCTGAGAATTTAGGATTTTGAAATATGAGTGATACATATAAATTAGGTTAAAAGGTTAAGATTTGATACTGATGAAACAAAACAAGAACTGTTCTAAAAGTTTGCAGAAAAGTTCTGTTAGATAGCATTATGAAGCCAATAAAATTTTGTATGGATAGATTCCAATAAATATGTAAATATCTTATGTTTTCTGACAAATTTTAAGAATAATACAGCTAACTAAATATTTGAAGATGATTTTTACAGAGCATGGTGTTATTTGTTGGGGTTTTTTTTTTTTGCACATTCTCATAATAAGGTATTTTACGTATTTCATTTATTGTATTTTTAGCGCATGAAAACTTACGATATTTATATCACATCACAACAAAAGTTAAACATTTTTTGAAAGTTTCAATTATATTAGGAACTTTACCACTTAGGGATGATAAACATTTAAACAATGAATTACTTTTTGAAAGATGTTGTCTCATAACTGCAACGGTTTGTGCATACAAATTGAATTCATTTATATCTTAAATCTTCCCCCTTATTCTTTTGGTAAGTAGCGATTAATGGAACAGACATGGAAGGCAAAAGTGATGTCATAACATAAAAGAAAAAAGAAGAAATATAATAATCCCATTCTTAATTGATTTTCAGTTAAATATCATAAACATCAACTATTAACAAAGTTGTACAATCTGAACTGGGTTTCAACATGCAGTTCATAATTTTTCAGATCTATCTAATTGTAAACAGGGTAGGTATAGTCACTATAGGCGCTAGTCAGCCATGTTGTCACTTCGAGAAATTGAAAGTACAATTACTGAGAGAAGAATTGTTGAGAAATCCCACACTTGGATTAATTTCTTGTGTTTGTTTGGTGATATTAACTACATAAGAGGTAAGATCAACTTATCTGGCATCGAATGAGGTGCACTTGTGTTGTCTGAGATGGGAATGGACAACAAAGCTTTGTTTTCATTCTGCACATGTGCAGCTGAGCACAGAAATTGGTAATTTTGTCTGTAATAATAATAGTAAGGGTCTATACCATACCATCCCCAAATAAGGGGTAATGATAATTTTATTAGTAAATGGTATGGTATAGACCCTACTATTATTATTACAAAATCAACGGTTCTTGTGAACCGAGATGCTAGATGCAGACGACATGCTCGACAGTGTTCATACACCTAACAGATTTATATCGATTTGATCCTTGCATTTATAAGCAAATATAACTTCAAAACTCTCTTATGCATTTTATCACAGGATTAAAGAGTGAATGTAAATATGTTTTAAAAAGTTAAAAACAGCAACATTGTGTGACATCTTTGAGCCCCGCACTATTATAAAATTTTGTGTATGGGTCAAGGAATCAGTGATGAAAACAAAAAAAATGTTTTTGGATGCTGCTGGAGATGGACTAAATGTCTCTAAAACCGTGTTGTATAAATAGCATTGCCATTATGAGGATGAAAGGATGGATATATTTTCTGGGGTTTGAAGTCCTGCAACATTCTCCATATAGACCAAATCTTGCACCTATGAATTTTGCTTTATCCCCCCCCCCTTCCCCTTTCCTTCTCTGTGTGAAATCTGCTCTGCATGATCAGCAATTCTTTGATCTGCACAACAAAAATGTAATCAAAACACTGACAAGTCATGTTAAAGAGATACATTCCACAAGTGGTTAAAACGACATGAGAAGTGCATGAAATTGAATGGTGTGTCTTTTGAAAAAGAGTGAAATCTTTGAAAAAATGTTTATAAATGTCTTTGATCCCCGGTGATTTTTTTGCCTTTGATAATCTCTGATGAAGTTTTTAACTTTGATAATCTCTGATGAAGTTTTTGACTTTGATGATCTCTGATGGAGTTTTTGACTTTGATGAAGTTTTGACTTTGATGATCTCTGATGAAGTTTTTGACTTGGATGATCTCTGATGAAGTTTTTGACTTTGATAATCTCTGATGAAGTTTTTAACTTTGATAATCTCTGATGAAGTTTTTGACTTTGATGATCTCTGATGGAGTTTTTGACTTTGATGAAGTTTTTGACTTTGATGAAGTTTTTGACTTTGATGATCTCTGATGAAGTTTTTGACTTAGATGATCTCTGATGAAGTTTTTGACTTTGATAATCTCTGATGAAGTTTTTAACTTTGATAATCTCTGATGAAGTTTTTGACTTTGATGATCTCTGATGGAGTTTTTGACTTTGATGAAGTTTTTGACTTTGATGATCTCTGATGAAGTTTTTGACTTTGATGATCTCTGATGAATTTTTTTTTTGATTTGACAGAATGAGGTGATGACTGGTACATACACACAGAATCCTGTCATTTCCAGGGTAACACTGGCTCTAATGGAGGACACTGGGTAGGGACTGTTTGTAACTCAGTAGGACGTGGAAACACCATGCCCTGCTGGAAAGTTATAGAAAATCAATCTAAGAGGTTTTATCATTGTGTAAACATTATGATTTATTAAAATGTGACAGCAATGTGAGATTTTGTATGTTTTCATACTTTTATATAAAATACTCAAATCTGATTGGCCAAGAAATGGTTGAAAAAACACATAATGTTTCCCAGTGGGAGTAAAGGCTACACCCTGCAGTGTGATAGTATTTAGCAACAGGAAACATTACTTGATAGTGGGTGATATTATAAAAATTACCACATGTTCACAGATTGTGCATGTATGGTTCACTGTAGATTGCACAGTGATATCAGATGGTAAAATGAATGTTTATGACCATCAAAACAACATAAATGGTCGTGAATAAGGTATTCCCATTCTAATGCAATTTCGGATTTTGTTTGATGTTTACATCCTTTTTTTGTTGAGTTTTGTATTTTTGTTATGATACGTTACGAAATGTTTACACCTGATGTTATGTTTTTACGTCATTTTATTATGACATCACAATCGAAAGTTTTCCCATCTTGTTAATTTCCTCATCTAACTGCTGTTTTGTTTTATGGTATACATCTAATAAATCAATTACATTCAGTATAATAAAATGAATAGTGCATTTACATGTAGTTGAGGGTGACATTGAAAATTTTCACCCAAAGAAAACTATTTTCATTTCTGGCTGTGCCTCAGTTGACAATGGGTTTTTTTCTGGGTGAAAATTTTCATTTTTGCCCTCAAATGCATGCACTATTTATATAATATGCAATAACTGCACTCAGTATTTAATTAATTGTCTGAATGCCAATGTATTATTGAAATGCCAATAATACTTATGTAACTAATTATATAATAAATGTTTTACTGAATAATTTTGTAATCTCCATTTGATGTTTTTTTTGAAGGTGGTACCAGGTGAATTACAATATGGCAGAAGATCTAGAGTGGGGTAAAAATTTAGGCTGCAATTTTGTGACGAAGAGTTGTAAAGATTGGATGGATTCCCACAGACCTCTGTAAGTAATGAAGACAAATAAAAATCAATGTACACTGTAAGTGATAAAATGCAGGTAAATCTCACTAATTCCTGTAAGTAATGAAGACACCTATATCTCATCAACACCTGTAAGTAATGAAGACACCTATATCTCATTAACACCTGTAAGTAATGAAGACACCTATATCTCATCAACACCTGTAAGTAATGAAAACACCTATATCTCATTAACACCTGTAAGTAATGAAAACACCTATATCTCATCAACACCTGTAAGTAATGAAGACACCTATATCTCATCAACACCTGTAAGTAATGAAAACACCTATATCTCATTAACACCTGTAAGTAATGAAGACACCTATATCTCATCAACACCTGTAAGTAATGAAAACACCTATATCTCATCAACATCTGTAAGTAATGAAGACACCTATATCTCATTAACACCTGTAAGTAATGAAGACACCTATATCTCATTAACACCTGTAAGTAATGAAAACACCTATATCTCATCACCTGTAAGTAATGAAAACACCTATATCTCATTAACACCTGTAAGTAATGAAAACACATGCATCTCATTAACACCTGTAAGTAATGAAGACACCTATATCTCATCACCTGTAAGTAATGAAAACACCTATATCTCATTAACACCTGTAAGTAATGAAAACACCTATATCTCATCAACACCTGTAAGTAATGAAGACACCTATATCTCATTAACACTTGTAAGTAATGAAAACACAATCTCATCAACACCTGTAAGTAATGAAAACACCTATATCTCATTAACACCTGTAAGTAATGAAGACACCTATATCTCATTAACACCTGTAAGTAATGAGGACACCTATATCTCATTAACACCTGTAAGTAATGAAAACACCTATATCTCATCAACACCTGTAAGTAATGAAGACACCTATATCTCATTAACACCTGTAAGTAATGAAAACACCTATATCTCATCACCTGTAAGTAATGAAAACACCTATATCTCATTAACACCTGTAAGTAATGAAGACACCTATATCTCATTAACACCTGTAAGTAATGAGGACACCTATATCTCATTAACACCTGTAAGTAATGAAAACACCTATATCTCATCAACACCTGTAAGTAATGAAGACACCTATATCTCATTAACACCTGTAAGTAATGAAAACACCTATATCTCATCACCTGTAAGTAATGAAGACACCTATATCTCATTAACACCTGTAAGTAATGAGGACACCTATATCTCATCAACACCTGTAAGTAATGAAGACACCTATATCTCATTAACACCTGTAAGTAATGAAGACACCTATATCTCATCAACACCTGTAAGTAATGAGGACACCTATATCTCATCAACACCTGTAAGTAATGAAGACACCTATATCTCATTAACACCTGTAAGTAATGAAAACACCTATATCTCATCAACACCTGTAAGTAATGAAGACACCTATATCTCATCAACATCTGTAAGTAATGAAGACACCTATATCTCATTAACACCTGTAAGTAATGAGGACACCTATATCTCATCAACACCTGTAAGTAATGAAGACACCTATATCTCATCAACACCTGTAAGTAATGAAGACACCTATATCTCATTAACACTTGTAAGTAATGAAGACATCTATATCTCATCAACACCTGTAAGTAATGAAAACACCTATATCTCATTAACACTTGTAAGTAATGAAAACACAATCTCATCAACACCTGTAAGTAATGAAAACACCTATATCTCATTAACACCTGTAAGTAATGAAAACACCTATATCTCATCAACACCTGTAAGTAATGAAGACACCTATATCTCATTAACACTTGTAAGTAATGAAAACACCTATATCTCATCAACACATGTAAGTAATGAAAACACTTATATCTCATTAACACCTGTAAGTAATGAAAACATCTATATCTCATTAACACCTGTAAGTAATGAAAACACAATCGTCCTAGACTGCGAATCTTGTCCCCTCGGTGGAATTTCCCTACCCCACACTCGTACTAATGAAGGATTCTATTAATCTCATTAACACCTGTAAGTAATGAAAACACCTATATCTCATCAACACCTGTAAGTAATGAAGACACCTATATCTCATTAACACTTGTAAGTAATGAAGACACCTATATCTCATCAACACCTGTAAGTAATGAAGACATCTATATCTCATTAACACCTGTAAGTAATGAAGACACTTATATCTCATCAACACCTGTAAGTAATGAAAACACCTATATCTCATTAACACTTGTAAGTAATGAAAACACAATCTCATTAACACTTGTAAGTAATGAAAACACAATCTCATTAACACCTGTAAGTAATGAAAACACCTATATCTCATTAACACCTGTAAGTAATGAAAACACCTATATCTCATCAACACCTGTAAGTAATGAAAACACCTATATCTCATTAACACCTGTAAGTAATGAAAACACCTATATCTCATCAACACCTGTAAGTAATGAAGACACCTATATCTCATTAACACCTGTAAGTAATGAAGACACCTATATCTCATTAACACTTGTAAGTAATGAAGACACCTATATCTCATCAACACCTGTAAGTAATGAAGACACCTATATCTCATTAACACCTGTAAGTAATGAAGACACCTATATCTCATCAACACCTGTAAGTAATGAAGACACCTATATCTCATCAACACCTGTAAGTAATGAAGACACCTATATCTCATCAAGAAAGAAATCTCAATTCTCCACGAGTTGAGAAGGAAAAGTCAGTCTTTATTTGGAGGACAGAAAATAGAGTGCTTTATGAATTTCATGATAAGACAAAATCTGTATTCAATTTCACCAATCATAGATATTGGTCTTAGAAAATGTGTATCATTACAACAGATCGTCAGACATGCACCCGTACTGTAAGCAGCTCAGACAAGGAATGTTGCGGACAGACTGTACACGAAACAGGAAAGCTGTGGCGTTTTGTAATCTGGTGGAATACTCTGGACCTATACCCCCTGAATATCAGGTTGATAAATCTATGTATTGTCCATGGTTTTATGAAGGCACAATTTCATGTACATTCAAAGTTTTACACAATATCAATTCAGTAAACATCCGATTGTTGAGTGTCTTTGCAAAAACAATTTGTGATTATTATTCATGCAACAAAGAAATGGACTCCTGGTAAATGTATATTGCGAGGAATGACTCCCATTTCTGTTTTGTTTTACAGTACTTTACCTCTGGGTCAGGTGTACAATGGTCGGGGGACTTCAGAAGACTGGGAGGCTCTGTGGAGCTGGCAGATTACTGTCCTTATCTACAGGTAACATCAAATAGTGTAATCTTCTATCACACTAATGAATTCAAGAAGGTTAACTACCTGGAGAATATAAATTGTGTTTTATTTGTTTTAGGAGTTTATCTGGAGAGAAAATGATGTTAATGTCAGAGATTCCAGGTGTTTTCTGCCAGGGAACGTCCCCAGTAAGTACAGTTAAGTCTCAATAAACCGCCACCCAGTAAGTACAGCCAAGTTTCAATAAACTGCCACCCAGTAAGTAGGAAACGTCCCCAGTAAGTACAATCAAGTCTCAATAAACCGCCACCCAGTAAGTACAGTCAAGTCTCAATAAACCGCCACCCAGTAAGTAGTAGGAAACGTCCCCAGTAAGTGCAATCAAGTCTCAATAAACTGCCACCCAAGAAGTAGTAGGGAATGTCCCCAGTAAGTAGTATGAAATATCCCCAGTAAATAGTATGAAATATCTCTATTAAGTAGTACGGAACATTCCCAGTGAGTAGTAGGAAACATCCTCAGTAAGTAGTAGGGAACATTCCCAGTAAGTAGTAGGGAACATCTCTATTAAGTAGTAGGGAAAATTCCCAGTAAGTTGTAGGGAACATCCCCAGTAAGTAGTAGGGAACATCTTTTGTGAAATATCTCTATTAAGTAGTAGGGAACTTCTCCAGTAAGTAGTAGGGAACATTCCCAGTAAGTTGTAGGGAACATCCCCAGTAAGTAGTAGGGAATGTCTCTATTAAGTGGTAGGGAACATACCCAGTAAGTAGTTGGGAACATCCCCAGTAAGTTGTAGAGAACATCCCCAGTAAATAGTAGGGAACATTCCCAGTGAGTAGTAGGGAACATTCCCAGTAAATAGTAGGGAACATTTCCAGTGAGTAGTAGAGAACATCCCTAGTGAGTATTAGGGAACATCCCCAGTAAGTAGTAGGGAACATCCCCAGTAAGTAGTAGGGAACCTCCCCAGTAAGTAGTAGGGAACATTCCCAGTGAGTAGTAGGGAACATTCCCAGTAAGTAGTAGGGAACATCCCCAGTAAGTAGTAGGGAACCTCCCCAGTAAGTAGTAGGGAACATTCCCAGTAAGTAGTAGGGAACATTCCCAGTGGTAGTAGGGAACATTCCCAGTGAGTAGTAGGGAACATTTCCAGTAAGTAGTAGGGAACATCTCCAGTAAGTAATAGGGAACATTCCCAGTAAGTAGTAGGGAACATTCCCAGTAAGTAGTAGGGAACATTCCCAGTGAGTAGTAGGGAACATTCCCAGTAAGTAATAGGAACATCTCCGGTGAGTAGTAGGGAACATCCCTTTTAAGTAGTCGAGAATGTCTGCAGTAAGTTGTAATGAACATCTCAGTAATTAATGATTCGTAGATGATTAGTAAGAAGTGTTTATACCCTGTTTAGTAGTGGAGTTTATCTGTGTTTGAAGTTTTCAAGAGTCACAAATATATTTAAATTTCTGTGAGATTTTTCTAGTGACTCCTGTACTTTTTTGTAGAGCCCTCTCTAAACTTCTATGGGGAGTCTTATGGTGCCAACTCTCTGTGTGTCAATCACGGATCTTCTCTGTGGACATTACAGCAGTGCAATAGGCTTATCCACACCACACATGCGGGGAGTGGCTGCTACCAGGTGTGAAAATTATCTTTTTAAAAAAAGCAAATCTTGAAGAGAAAAGCAAATCCTGAAATAAACTTAATCAGATGCAAGGAGTCATGGTTAAAACAGTCTAGTAATTATAATCATGTACTTTTATCCATTCACTAAGTATAGGACTTTGTGGGCAGATCTAAGGATTTGATTTTGGTCACATTGTGGTTAAAACAAGGTCGTGTTGATGGTTCCTTGTTCTCACTATGAAATTTCAGTCGCTGGAGTATTTTCAAAGACAGTGCAGAAATTTAAGACCATTTACTACAAACTTTTCATCAAAAATGATGATAATGAATACTAAATTTAAGTTTATATAAGTAAAATGAATAAATTTTCACCCATGGAATTTAATTTTTCATCACAGTGTATCAGTTATGTACAATTCAGTGGGAAAACTTTGTACATGTATAGAGTTTTTAAACATCATAGCAAATATACAAGTTTCTAATATTTTAGGAATTTGATAGTTGTACTGATTACAACCAGAATAAGCCAAAAAATAGATATCAACCCAATGGGCATTTGCTTGTAGCGAGTGTCCTTAGAAATACATTACAGGAGCAGTTGATGGTAATTGATTGATTGATTGTATATTGTCTAACATCCCTCTCGAGAATTTTTCACTCATATGGAGACATCACCATTGCCGGTGAAGGACTGCAAAATTTAGGCCTATGCTCGGTGCTTACCACTTTTGAGCAGGGAGGGATCTTTATTGTGTCACACTTGCTGTGACACGGGACCTCAGTTTTTGCGGTTTCATCTGAAGGAAATGTCATTCAACAATGAATTCTTGGCATGAGAGTATGCTAGGTCTCTTATGTTAGTAGAAATGATATGAATTCTGTAAATTATTGAGGAGCATTAAAGCAACTAGATGTATGATGCAATCTAATTAAAATCAGATCTTCTCTAACCATTACACTGGAGAAGGCAGTGTAACGGTTAGAGAGGATCTGATTTTAATTAGATTGATATATGAGGATTATGAAATATAAGTAAGGCTTCCTGATTTTAATTGGATTGATATATGAGGATTATGAAATATAAGTAAGGCTTCCTGATTTTAATTAGATTGATGTAAGAGGATTATGAAATATAAGTAAGTCTTCTACAGAATGAAGAAGGCAGTGTAATGGTTAGGGAAGATCTGATTTTAATTAGATAGATGTATGAGGATTATGTAATGTAAGTAAGGCTTCTACAGAATGGAGAAGGCAGTGTAATGGTTAGAGAAGATCTGATTTTAATTAGATTGATGTATGAGGATTATGAAATGTAGGTAAGGCTTCTACAGAATGGAGAAGGCAGTGTAATGGTTAGGGAAGATCTGATTTTAATTAGATAGATGTATGAGGATTATGTAATGTAAGTAAGGCTTCTACAGAATGGAGAAGGCAGTGTAATGGTTAGGGAAGATCTGATTTTAATTAGATAGATGTATGAGGATTATGTAATGTAAGTAAGGCTTCTACAGAATGGAGAAGGCAGTGTAATGGTTAGAGAAGATCTGATTTTAATTAGATTGATGTATGAGGATTATGAAATGTAGGTAAGGCTTCTACAGAATGAAGCACTGTGTGTGTTTCCTGTGTTAGGGTTTATATTTGAAGGTAAGGCAACATGGAAATTTATTTCAAAAATTTAATTTAAGTATTTTTCAGGACTACTTCATGCATTCAGCAGTAATAAAAAAATACTATAATGGTCAGTTGTCAATTTTTAGTAAACCCCTCTAATCTAGACATTTTCTTCAATCTGACAGCAGGCTGATATTGAAGAGTTTCACTGAATACATGTAGTTTTTTTTTCACTCATGGCTTTTTTTTTCAAAAGGCTTAGAGTAAATGGATCTGACATCATTAAGTGGAGTTTGAATTTTTCAGTTTGAGTGCCATCAAACAGCTGGTCTAGTGCTGTATGTCCAGGGTATGAGTTACCAGTGTCTACAGACAGGACAAAGAATCCACGTTCGATTTGTGTCCACTTCCTTCCTCCATGATGGATACATTATTTGTCCACATTGCCCAGACGTCTGTCATGTAAGCTTTGTCCTCAGTGTGAAATTAATAGAATACTTCATTATTATGAGTGTGAGATGGGGAAATTTCACCGAGGGGACAAGATTCGCAGTCTGTGACAAGGCTTTGCCGAGTCCTAGACAGCGAATCTTGTTCCAGAGGTGGATTTCCCTATCCCACATGAGTAAATAATGAGGAATTATTTTTCTCACATTTAACCCAGTTTAGTGCATAAATTCAGGAGCTTTGAGAAAATTAAGAAATAACAAAATCCTTATTTGAACTTCGATGCAAAAACTAATTACCAGTAGACAAGCAGAAAGAGCATACCTGAAAATGGTTAACACTACAAGTGTAAACTAAAAACCCAAGGTTGCCCACCAGAAAGTTATATCAAATTAGAATTTAAAGAAAACAATACACACCGTATTTAACGTAAATCATAAAATATATGATGTCACAATCAATGATGTCGCAGCAGTATAAGACAGAAAATCTCACATGGCTGTCTCACATGTGAAAAGTCGATCTCACACTAGTGATAATGTGAGAAATTGTTTTATTTATATTATTCACATATTGATTTCTCTACACATATTGATTTCTCTACACGTATTGATTTTTCTACACATTGATTTTTCTACACATTGATTTCTCTACACGTATTGATTTCTCTACACATTGATTTCTCTACACATATTGATTTCTCTACACGTATTGATTTCTCTACACATATTGATTTCTCTACACGCATTGATTTCTCTACGTATTGATTTCTCTACACGTATTGATTTCTCTACATATTGATTTCTCTATGTGTAGTGATTTCTCTACACATTGATTTCTCTACACACATTGATTTCTCTACACGTATTGATTTCTCTACATATATTAATTTCTCTACACGTGTTGATTTCTCTACATGTATTAATTTCTCTACATGTATTAATTTCTCTACATGTATTAATTTCTCTACACATATTGATTTCTCTATATGTATTAATTTCTCTACACATATTGATTACTCTACACATATTGATTTCTCTACATGTATTGATTTCTCTACACATATTGATTTCTCTATATATATTAATTTTTCTACACATATTGATTTCTCTATATGTATTAATTTCTCTACACGTATTGGTTTCTCTACACATATTGATTTCTCTATATATATTAATTTCTCTACACATATTGATTTCTCTATATATATTAATTTCTCTACACGTATTAATTTCTCTACACGTATTGATTTCTCTACACGTATTGATTTCTCTATATATATTAATTTCTCTACATACAGGTATGTTGATTTTTTCTGCATGCATTGTCACCTCCTATACATCTTCATTTCAGGATAGAGGAGTCCTGTGTCCAAAGGAAGTCGTGCCCTATGACATCATCAATAACAACACACCAGACCTGCACATTCCTTGTGGTGCCATCACATATTTACGCCGATCAAACATCTATGTCATCACTGCCGTCCTTGTTCTCTTAATGCTGTGTCTCCGCCTTACAGTGTAATGTAGGGCGGTGCAGTCTCAATGATCACGGCAGCAGAATGGATGCCTGTACAATTACTGTGTAATATACAGCTGTGTATGTGAAGATTTGTTAAAAAGAGAGGCATATCCAGCATAATATTGTAGCACTGCAGAGGTTCTCATACCGAAGAGAGGCATATCCAGCATAATATTGTAGCACTGCAGAGGTTCTCATACCGAGTGGTATTTGTATTAACCCACCTTCAATACAGTCAAATATCTGCTAAATTATTTTATTATACTTTCATGCAAAATACTCGAATCTGATCGGTCGAGAAGCATTTGAAAAAACATATTGTTACCCTCTAAGAACAGAAAGCACGCGCCCCAGGGTGATAATATCTAGCAACGGGTAACAGTACTTGACAACGGGTGATATTATAAAAAATTATCACATGCGTCAATTTATGCGCGTACGGTTCGCCGTAGATTGTTAGACGACATCATTTGAGTGTTTGTAATAAACGGGAATACCCGCATCGATATAAGAAATGTCGCATGACAGTGATTGATCAAATATCAACAGACGTAAGTTTTTCTGCTTTCCTGTTTACATAACATTCAGTATAATAAAACAAATATTGCATGTAGTTGAGGGTAACATTGAAATTTTCACCCCTCGAAAAACCATTGTCAACCTCGGCTACGCCTCGGTAGACAATGGTTTTCTCGGGGTGAAAATTTACAATCTTACCCTCAACTACATGCAATATTTATATAATCACCACCATAATGTAAATATATTATATGATATTGTGATTATGCATTGATTGTTCTGTTTCATGATTGTGCCAAAAACTTTGTGACTATATGTACAATTACACTGTCAATTGAGCTAAGTTTTGAGTGAGCTCAAATATATATATATAAATATGTACATGTGTTATATTTTAGAAATCATATTATATCATATGATAATAATCATATGTGAGTATTAGTACATGTAACTGTTGCTCTCGGTACATGAAGACTGTGTGATCAGTCGGAGCAGCCTGAAGATACTGATGAAGGGAAACTTTCATTAATATGAGTTTTGTATGTGTGTCTATCTAGTCTAATTGTGTGCTATATAATGATCTGAGTTATGGACAATCCCAAGTGATATTTACCGCTATTCTCATCAGTAAACTTAAAGAGGAATGGAACCAGACTTAAGGTATTCAATGTATAATAACCATATTTCATATCTAATAAATGGATGGTGGAAGTTTTGTAATCATGGTATCAGTTTGAAGGGTTCATCAAATAAAATAATCCACTGTAGGAATTTTCAAAATTTTGTTTACTGCTTGATTTATTTCACCTAGAATTTAACATTGAAGTATATGGGAAAAGCATGTTTTATTACAATATTTTAAAAAGAAATTATATTTTTATACAAATCTCTTGGTAGAAAGTTACATACACTTTCTCTTAATGAAAATATGAAATAAAATTAATCATTGACCACACATTTTTAGAAAATAAGATTTTTCTTATTTTTTACAAAGGGCAGACAACTCTTCCAAAAAGTCTTAAGTGCTAAAATGTCAGCTTCTAATCATTTACCAGTCATGTGAATTTCATCTGCTTCACTTTCATCATTATTCAACAATGAACATTTATGTTGATCTAAATCCTTCAAAATTGTTCATTATCCTTTCATTATACATGGAATACCTTAAGTAAAGAAAATTTAGGTCTGAGAAGAGACTCGCGAATCAAGGATCAAATGTCTGAATCCTATCTTGTCTCAATATTTTCTACTCTTTTGAAATTTGTATCAATCTCCACATTTTTTTTTTTACAAAAAATTACTACAGAGACATAGCTGCATATAGTGTGTAAATATAATGAAATAAAAATCCTGTGTAAAATCCTATCACTGTGGTTTGTGAGGGATATTCACCAGGCGTGACTAATCCACACACGCACTGTGATACTCTGTCCCGAGTTTGTGTTTTCTCTTGGTAGACAACACTTTTATATGATGCACTTCAATAAACATCTCTCATTTTGAATGTGTGCAATGGCTGTGCATTTATACAAATGATATGCATATCCAAAAAGTACAGTGTATTGTTTAGTTGTTTTATTATTCACCTCCTTGTCTGTGTATGTACATAATATATTTAAGTGCAGGATTTTTTATACAAATTTGGTGGAAACCTTGAGCAGAATAGTGGTGTGTTTTGGTGGGTTGGTTTTTTTTAAATACAAAAATCAACATTTTTTACATTGATGCAAAGTTCTTTGAGTAAAATCTCTCATATCTTTTGAAGGGCATTGATATGTTCTTTCTCCTTTACCTACATGCATAATACATGGAAATATCTATTTATCAAAAATGTTGTCATATTTTGATTTTTTTCAATCCCTCGGGATTTTGAATCAGGAACGTATAAAGTGTGCAACTATGTTTAATAGAGTTGAAGTTTTATGAAAGCTGAATTCTTTACACACTGATTTTTCTGCAGCAGAAACTGATTGCATAATTGATTTGAGTATACAGAACATTTTCTGAGGAAGATTTGTTAATGCTTTGAATTTTATCATTATTGTTGTTTTTAAGTGTTTTGTGTTGTGATTATATTTTATGTACAATGTACTTACATGTTGGGGTACCTGTATGTTGAACATGAAGGTTAATGTAGCGGTACGTTGTATGGACTGCTGTGATTTTATCTCTTCTGTGCCATTGTTTAGTAATATTATTTGGGTATGAATGTCTTATAAAATTATTTTCTTACACACACACACATATATATATATATATATATCACATCAATTTTTACGTAGTTTGTTTACAAAATGTCTGGAAGCAAAATTCCCAACAATACAGCAACGTATATCCTGAATAACCGAGGGAAGGAGGTTAACATGTGATAAAAAGAATCTACAGTTTTCATAGTGTATGTATTTTTTCTTATTCCTTCAACAAATAAAATCATGTACATTATAACAATATTTCAACAGTCAAAACTGTTACAGTAACAGTAATAAAATCAACAAATAAAATCATGTGCATTATAACACATTATAACAATATTCAACAGTCGAAACTGAGTAACTGTAACAGTAATGAAATGTATTAATTTTTTACATTGTAGTTGATAGTGATTTGACCACAATTAGTAATGTTAGGTAAAACCGTTAAGGACAATGAGTTTAACTTACTGTATGTGCTTTAAAACATGCTATTAGATTGGTCGATAAAAATGACAGGAAATCTATGGTTGGTCAAGAGAAAAATCCTGAATAAACCTTCCAAAGTTATTGGTACATGTAATATTAAGGTGAACTCACTCTGAAGTACACACCAGGAAAGATTTGGACCAGTCAGAAAGCATCAAATTTCCTGAGCATTTAGTGAATTAGTTTTGACACAAGTATGTAGATATCAATATTTTAAATCATGTCCTATGTGAATGGCTAGGTACTAAATATACCTGTATTATGCAATATGTTGAGGTTGTGACAACAAGTACATGTAATTACTTTAAGCAGTAACCAGTTTCTTATGAATAATTTATGGAATCATGCTTGATTAAATGTGAGACATGAAATCTTTATAGAATACCTGCATTATTTAACATAATGTGTACTGCTTCTGCTGATTTATCATGTTATATATGAGCAAAACTCTGTAATGACCAAACTTTTGAAGGCACTTGGCAAGCATGGTCTCAGATTTGGATAAAACTGACAAATTGGAGAAAGTACCCCAGAAATCAAAGATATTTTGTTATTATGATGCATGGTTGCTATGGAAACCATAATAGTGGATTTTAATAACTGAGGGTCAACATTTCATAGAGCTCTATAAAGTACAAAAACTTGAGTTTTTACATGTCCAATGATTGAAATAGTGTCAACTCCTCTGTTACACTCAGATCAGTATTTTAAAACATAATTGCTGAAAATTTACTTCTATCCGAGTTTTAATTTAGCAACAAATGAACTGATGTTGTCAAATCATCTGTAGATGTCCTTTGTCAAGTGCTGGAAAAAGTGATGGAATTCTCCACTGATTCATAAGATAATTAAGTCTTTCAGCAGTATGTACGGCATATTTACATTGTACTAACATAAATACGAATAAAACCATATATGAAGATACTTTATATACACAAAGAAATGCATAAATTTCAAATTTTCATACTTTCTTAACAAGTTTTAATATACTTTAATGATGCACAGAATCATAGTGTTATTCTTTCTAAATAATTGTTTATGAGTTTTTCAGCAGCCTAATTGACATATAAACTCCTTAAATGGTTTTTATGAAAACCAAAGTGTTGGAAAAACTATATATGTCTCTTATTGAATAAATAAACCACGTAGTTTTGATGATTGTGGTATTCAATATTTGCATTTCAAAAACAAAAGTTCTATTCACATTTGCAGGTATAACATATCAATCGGGGGAAATCATTTTCCATGGTGACCCTTTCAACAAAATCAGTTTTGTATTTTATTTAAAAGTTTGTTCTTCCAACTTATTAAAGCGATTACGCTAAATCCAACAAAGATAGGGGTAGAGGTTTGGTTAAATTTTATTACATGTAATTTGAGTTGTAAATATTAATCTGAAATTGTCATGAACTTTTATAAAAGCATTAAAACATGTATTATGGAAATAAATTTGTCGCAAATGCATGTGTATCATCGAATATATTGATATTAACCCAAGAAAGGCAATTTGTTATTAAATTATGCTTTTTGCAAAAATAAAAAATATTTACTGTATCACAGCAATGTTCATTTTGATTATTTGCCGAAATCAACCTTTCATCACTCTCAATACATGTGGTTTATATAAAAAAAAAAATTTAATGACAAGAGAGACAAAACAAGAGGTACTGTGAGCAATGCTCACTAAGAATACCCCCCCCCCTTACCCCAATCTCCCAAAGGGTGTTGGTAATAGGTATAAACTACCTCTTTTCTGAGTGTAAAAAACAAATGGCATGACAAACCGAACCATATTGCTACTTCGATGTCCAGTGCGCTTGACCTTTGACCTTTTGACCCCAAAATCGATAGGGAACATCTTCATCCCATGGGTAGTCCATATGTATGATATGGTGACGGTAGGTGGAAAGGATAACGCTTTAGAGCCCGGAAACCATATTGCTACTTCGATGTCCAGTGCGCTTGACCTTTGACCTTTTGACCCCAAAATCGATAAGGAACATCTTCATCCCATGGGTAGCCCATATATATGACATGGTGACGGTAGGTGGAAAGGATAATGCTTTAGAGCCCGGAAACCATTGCGTCTACAGACGGACGGACGGACAGACAGACGGACAACCCGATTCCAGTATACCCCCCCCCCCCCCCAACAACTTGTTGCGGGGGGTATAATTAATCAGCTATTAGTAACCCATGATGTATAATATACAATTATTGACATTTTTTAGGTCTGTACAATGATTTAGATACACGGTGGGTGTGACCAGTCAACGCAATGCTTATTCCTCCTAGGCACCTGATCCCACCTCTGGTATATCCAGGGGTCCGTGTTTGCCCAACTCTATATTTTGTATTGTTTATAGGTGTTACGAGATTGATCACCGTTATCTTCGCCTTTCATACATGTACCTCAGATTTTAGTACGATATTCACTGAACCCAAAGGACTAGGGGAATATTGTATTTTGAGGGTAGCTAAATCATTGCATTGACCTCAAAATGTTATTTGATTTATTATATGATTGAATATATTAAAACATCAAAACTCTACCTGGTGGGACATCTTTGTTTACAGCTAGCGTGGAAAACCTTGCCAAAAGTGATTATAGAGATGTAATTCAAAACATAGAAAGCATCTACTAGCTAGAGCATTCGCGACAATAATTGGTCAGACATCTGTGTTTATAGCTAGCATGCAAGACCTAGTCAAAAGTGATTGGAGATGCAAATCATCATTGGATTACCAAAATTATTAAAATACGATATGAAACAGGTGTGAGAACAGTACATTCAGAATCTGTGACGGAGAAAAGCAGACTCAATGAAGAAAACGTTGACATTTCTGTTACAGAGCTTAGAAAGGATGATGTATCACTGAAGCCGGCACAATGTGCAAAAAAGGACGATAACAGTAAAATTACAAAAACAGTTGAAAAGGGGGGAATTCTCAGCTCAGTATGCCACCGAAATCTTATCAACGACCCCCTTCCCCGAATCCAAAGACAGTTCAAATGATGATAAACCAGATCTAGTATCAGCTCAGCGGGCCATTGTCACTCAGTCTGACAAATTGTCCAACCCAGTCCCCAGTTTGACATGGGAGACAACTATCCATCTGCCGATCTTGAACTCCATGTCAGGATGTCATATCTCGTGTGTTGCCTCCAATAAAGTGTGGGTCAGTGATGTGAGTGGTTCCCTACACCTGTTGGATCTCCATGGAAACTTTACAAACCAGAAGCGGTGCTGGTTTTCACACAGTGACATCAAATGGAGTGCTTCTTTACACTGACACAAAAAACAAACGAATTCTCAAAGTTCAGATCAAACAAACAAGTACACGTGTTTTTAGGTCACCTGAGTCACTCGGGTGACTTAATTGCAATTTGTCTGCATCCGTTGTCATCCGCTGTGTGTCGTGTGTTAATAATTGAACATTTTTAACTTCTTGATAACTACCATTCCAATTATTTTCAAATTTGGCATGAGACATCTATGGGACAAGAGGACATAAATTATAATTTTCAGGACTCCTGCACTCCTGGGGCCTTAGGGGTGGGGCAAAAACTGCCCAAAATTGACCAATTTCCAAAAAAAATTCTTCTCCAGAACCACATGTGCAAGAAAAACTAAATGCATAATGATGTAGAGCAGGAATTAAGGCCTCTACCAAATTTTATATCTCATGATCTACGGGGTAGGGGTTCTGACTCCAGGGTGGGGACAAACTTAGTATTTAGTATTTATTTGTAAGCTTGCTGATACTGTATAAAATCTAAATGCATACTTGAGAATAGCAGAAAAGGATGTACAAAAAATGGTTATTTTTACAGCCCAGGGTTTTGATTCTAAGATAATTGGGTCCAAATTAGTCCTACAGTGTACCTTAAAATTATATGTTTTAATGTTATTGCATATATTATGTAAAGCCTTTCATCAGTGTATGCACTTTTGAAGACATTGAAGTTTTAAGAACACATACTGTTGCTGAATGTTAAAATTAGATATTCAGAGTAGGAAATTTTTTCTAGATTCCATAGACCTTAGAAGTAGTGATACTTTTTCACTAGTACTCATGTGACTGAGAAGACCTGTAGGCCTCTTGTATTTTTATTCCTTTTTGTTACTATTTATAAAATTAACTCAAGTTACATAAGTACGAAAGCCCATTAAGCTCATTTCCGTAGCTCAAAAAAAAAAAAATTCGCGTTATAACGCGTAACTTTCGTGAATTAACGATAAACTTTCGCGAATAAATGCGTAACTTTCGCGTTATAACGCGTAACTTTCGTGAATTAACGATAAACTTTCGCGAATAAACGCGTAACTTTCGCAAATAAACGCGAAACTTTCGCGTTATAACGCGTAACTTTTGCGAATTAACGATAAACTTTCGCGAATAAATGCGTAACTTTCGCGTTATAACGCGTAACTTTCGCGAATTAACGCGAAACTTTCGCGAATAAACGCGTAACTTTCGCGTTATTACACGTAACTTTCGGGAAGTAACGCGAAAGTTTCGCGTTTATTCGCGAAAGTTTCGCGTTATAACGCGAAGCATTCTATATAAATATAGTTTTGTAAATAAGGTACAGGTGATTAGGACAATGAACGAAGATTTTGAATTTTATGCATTTTTAAGTGACGTTTTCTCTGAGGAAATAAAACAGAAAATGTCCGCCTATCTCCCTACTGATATGATTTTGTCTAGGCATTTTCCAAGAGACTAATGCATGGATGTTTTGTTGTAGAAAATTTGCATCCTTTAATACACCCAATCTAATTAAAATTAGATGTTAGATACTCGTGAGCGGATCTAACATCTAATTTTAATTAGATTGTTATTACACCACGATTATTGATAAATATTAAGGTCAAAGGGATTTAGTGTATTCTGTAACTTGTATTCAGATGAAACATGAATAATTAAATCATGTCTTTCTGGTCTTCGGCTATACCATTTTTTTCCAAATATACCCCAATATCGATGAGCCCCGCGGGAGGGGGGGGGGGGTATTAGTCCTGTTAAGACAATTCTAGTTTTCACAGCTTGTACTATAAATTTTCCCAAGTTATTGAGTTCTTTATTATTGCTCACATTAAGAAGTTTAATTGATTTCAAGTTTTGATATATTTCTTTCTCAAATCAACATAGAATGGACATTGCAGGATAAAATGAAACTCTTCTTCTACATCATTATGGTCACATGATTTACAAAACTTCGTTCTGTTATGTTGAACTTTTTCAATTGTAAAAGAATGTGAATTCAATGATAATTTTCCCCCATTTTAAAAGTTGATTGGTCTTCTAAGATATGATTTTGTAAACAAAAGTTATGTATTAAATGTTGATACAGAACACTCTTTGGTGAATTTAAAAGAGACGGCATTAGATATATCCAATATTCTAAATTCGCTAAGTTGACTCACACACGACTCTTCAAAAAAATATTATAAACCAATGCTTGACAATTCATCTTTTACATTAATAATCCAGCTGTCATTGTTTCAAAATACAGTTATTCACGGGTTTGATTTTCAACCAGAATTTAAAAATTCTCAATTTTTGTCTACAGAGTTATTGTGTTGCATAATAGTTTTAGATAGTAGACATGTTTCTGACCGTTGCGTTTTGTTGTTATTTTTAATTTGTTCTATTTACTTTGATCCGGTAAATTAGAATTTCTTTTTTTTACAAAATCGACATATTACAAAAATCCCCAGATCAATTTAACAGATATGGATTTAGTGCTATAAAAGTGTACAATGTCCTATGGCTGACGAATGGCAAGTGTAATATTGTACGTGTACTGAATAACGTTGGTAATCTTTAAATAAAAAGATAGAATATCCATTAACCAGTCTTAAATGACCCTTTTCAACTGAATAAGCACAGCTAATCACGATTATGATATCGTATACACAAATATTTTATAATCATAATTATGGCATATTTAAAGACTGTTTTTCCTTTACCTGTTAATATGCGTTAATATCATGTTTGTAGTTTCAGTTCAGATTTTTCCTAAAATTACCCCCCCCCCCCCCCTTTACAAAAATTAAAATAAAAGGGGAAGTTGAACTTGTCAGGAAATAATATAAGACGGTAAATTTTATGAATTTTAATTGTTTAAATCATTTTTTTTAAATTCGTGATTATTTATCATTTGGTATATTTAGCATCTCAGTAAATTGCATGTCTGTTTTCATCTGACGTCGGGCACCGTTCATCAATCGTAAACTTTTGAACATTATCAGCTTCTTTTCTGGAACGGTTGAATAAATGTCAACGAAGTTTTTTAGATAGCATCTCTGAGTACTGGGGAACACGAATTGTGAATTTCATGGTTTATGCTCATGTACGCATGGTTATAATACCAAATCTGTGAAGTATATGATCCCTGGATTCAGATCCAAGGGTGGCAGTAAGTTGATAAAATATTGAAAATGCATTATACTTTTGAAAAAAACCCACAGCAAGACGTGTTTGTGAAACACCGATCCTCCGGTATGGCAGCAAAATAATTACATGTATGGTACCAAACGAAAGGTCTTGTCAAAAGGAATACATATGTGAAATATGAAAGCCCTATCACCATCCATTCAAAAGTTATGACCAAAGTTAAAGTTTTTGCAAACAGACAGACAGACAGATGGACAGACCAAAAACTATATGCCCTCGAATCTCCGATTACAGGGTCATAAAAACCTTCTGTACTCCTGGATATCAAGCAGACAAATAGTTTGCATGAATACAATGAGTACTTAGTCCTTTACCAAAATTATAAAATTCATGGCTTCTGGGTCCAAGTTTCAGGCTACAGGGTGGTCATATATTGAAATTGTAGAACACCTTTGAAAATATTTTTCTTTTCCTCTGGACATCTCCCAGTCAAACTGTTTGTATGATTATTATAGGCAGCTAGCCCTTTACCAAGATTTTGAATTCATGTCCCCTCGGATCAGAATCAAGGCCCCAGGTAAGAGATTGGTCGGTCATACATTGACAATTTTTCATACAGTATACCTTTGAAAATTTTAGTTATTCATGAACATTTAGGCCCAGTAAGCAGACTTTATACCGAGTTGCAGTACAAATATGATTGCTTCACAAATATGATAATAAAGATAGAATCCTCACCAATTTGTGAAATGCATGGCACTAAATTCAGAGTTCCATTTCCAGGTCGAACTAAGTTGGTCTTATCAAGAAAAGGTCATGACTCTCAGGTGACCGTGACACCCCCATGGGCCTTTTATCTAAATATATAATACACGTAAAAAGAGTCCACTGTTATAAAACCTCCTCATTTCATTTTCCCTACAGACCAGTGTTTTACTCGACCGTTAATATCACATAATTTAATGTTTCTTCGATGTGTAGTGAAATTGCGCAGGTTTACTTTGGTAATCATATTCATTATTACATTGCATCCTGACCCTGTATAGAAATTGTTGAAATCAGAAATAAGTTCTATTAAAGACTTTTCCCCTAAGATGAATGTATAGCTTTTTTGCTTCCTCGGAATCTCTCGGAGATTCATATCTATCTTCCTCCATAAGCAATAGGCGTAGATCTCGAACAGTCTCGTCACAAGAAAACTCAGCTTTTGGCGTAGTTTCTTCCGAGCAGGCAGTGATTTCTGTTTCATCTGCGTAACAATGGCAGTGTTGTTTGTTATATAGTTCAGGAAGCGAGTAGAGCATAATTGGTCTGTTCCCACCATGCATGTCTTTTCCACCAGAGATAGTATGAGTGTTCCAGATTTCCACCAAGTTATCCAAATCTTTCTATAAAAATGAAAATTAAGGTAGAATATGTGTTTAATGTTCATACTATTTACATCGGGTTACAGCTATTATATTTGAAAAATCCTTAGAAGAAAGAAAGAAATAGAGAGAAAGACATACGGACAAGTTTTGTTCCTTCAAAGTACAAATTATTGCTCGATAACTAAAGCCGCTCGCGTACTTGGAATTCAATATTCAAACAATCTGCATATTGATCATAAAAATATTTGTGGTTCCTTAAATACTTACCTGAATGATATCCATAAAACAGAACTGTACTAAATTTTTGTCCAAAAAAGTTCCGCAGAAGGTAGTTTCTCCAATGCAATTGGCCATATCTGCGAATAAAGCCATCCAGAACTGCCCAACTTCCTTTCTTAGAATTCCCCAAAACCATTCTATTCTTTGATTGTGCGTGCTTTTCCCATATATAAAACTTTTTTCACCAGACTGAGCGTCGATATAATTGCGTCTTAGAAACTTCTGCACTTGCTCGATGTAAACATTTTCCGTCCCCATGTCAGCTCTTATCCTTTGGGGACATCCCCTCCGGCGTTGCACGGCTTTTATATAGTAATCAGCTATAACTTTCGGATCGCTGTTGGTTGAGTTGGCCTCCAACCAAATCACATTTCTTGAAAATCCATCAATACATCCATTTATAGCTATGCCGTATGGCTTCATTTTATCATATGAGTCAATATGCCATACGTTATCAGGACCATTGCTGACATATTGCCGTCTATGTAGTCTTATTCTCTTCCGTTTCAATATCCCATCTGGGTCTAAAATTTTCATGAGATGATACACTGTGTCTCGAGAAACTGTTAATCCAGAGAGTTTACACTTGTTGTGCATCCATTTGTAGCCATGAAGCTGTCCCGAATTTTGCAGTTCATTCAAAATAAACAAAGCAACATCGCAGACATCAGAATATTTTTTTCTTCTCGTTAGTCGTAATCTTTTCAGCGTTCTTTTCAATGTCGACTTACTAATAATGACTTGATGCACAATTGCAAGAAAGTTTAAAATTTCAGTATATGATAGTCCAAGTTCAAAGTACAGCTGGACAAGTCTTTCATTATTCTTCATTGCAATGAACAAATTATATCATGCTACCTCCATAATAGTGAGGCATTTAATCGGTAAATTGGGGTTTACACCAACGTTGGCGTTTATAAGCAAAATTTACGCGTTATAACGCGAAAGTTACGCGTTATAACGCGAAAATTTCGCGTTTATTCGCGAACGTTACGCGTTTATTCGCGAAAAAAAAAAAAATTTTGAGCTACGGAAATGAGCTCAATGGGCTTTCGTACATAACAATTTTATTCAAAGGGAAATAATTTTAAAAAATCAATCTTGTAACAATGTTTATTATGAATAAATAGTACTAAAAACAAACAAATATCACAACAAACAGTGATCTAATTAATATTGCACTAACAAGCACAACATAATAAAAGCAAGACTAACCACAAAATAAGTGGATGACAAGACTAACCAATGGTGTTAAGGACATATACTGTAACAATGTTTCTCAATAATAAATAATTTTCTGTAACATTTCAAGTACAATTCACTTGCATTCTATCTTGTTTGTACAAAAAACTTGGGGAATATTACCAGGCTTATTTCAAAGTTTGCATATTTTGCTAGTTCCTGGTTGTGGCAAGTAAAAATGTAAAATCAGCTCTTATAGTATTATAAAAGTTTGTTTCTCTGAACATCGACTAAGTACACTGTAATTGTAGAAAAGAATGGGCGAAAAATCTTTGGATCATTCGTGGTTTGAACCCCGGACATTTGCATTACTAGTTAGGTGGTCTAAACCACTGAGCTTACCAGGCCATTTATACAAAGTGTGGTAATATCACTACAATATAAAACTTAAACTTATTTCAGAAATCATATATTTAAAGAACTCTTCATATCAAGGAGATGAAAAAATAATTTTAGAAAAGAATGTCAGAAACGGTGCGTATGACCCTAAAGATGGAGACATATATTGCCTTGGAGTATAAACCTGTGTGTGTAAATAATAATTACATAAAACGAATGAGGTTTTCATTTTTCATTCTGCATGTACATGTTCACTACTCCCATATGCTGCATCAAATTGGAACTACAGCTAACAACAATACTGTTGATGGGCAATAGTATGTCACTAAACAGAAGTGATGGGTGGGGAAAAATTGTGGTCCCTAGTGATTTATCAGTTACTTGCAATGTCAACATAAAATGGCAATGCAGAGAAAAAACAAACAAGCAAGAAAATCTATTCTTGCATACATGTTTTGGTCTGCCTTTAATAAGCTACAAATACTATAAAAAAATATATGAAAAGTTATCTCAACAAATCAATACATATAATGTAATGTTAACAATATAACTGAAAGACAATGAATATTTTAGTTTATCAAAACGAGACAACTACTGTCCTTAGACAGACCATGCTGTAGAAATCTTATGCAGACCCCATATAGCTGATCAATCAAAGGTCTCATATGGCAATTTCTTTGTGCGTAAAAACAAAAATGAACAAGATCGAGGCCCATGTACCACATCGCTCACCTGAGCATGTTGCTGACCACAAAGAAAAGTCGATATCTGCTCAATACCAAAGAGAATATAAACATCATAACTTTATAAATCTCTCACCCCTCATCCCCAAGGCCATGATTTAAATCAACTTGAATCTCCACTACCTGATGTTTTTATATCAGGATGACTAATTATAGTCCTGTTGGTCTTGGGAATAATATTTGTTTTAATGTTACCACTTTTTGTGGCCCCATCTAAACCAGGGACCATGGCTTCAGTCAACTTGAATATGCACTACCTGGGGATGTTTGTCTGTCAGCATGAGTAATCATGGCCTGGCTGTTCATGAGAAGAAGACTGTTATAAGACCTTTTACTATATTATCCCATGAAACTTTGACCCCTAATTGAGGCCCAATCCTACCCCTGGGAGTCACAAATTGAATAAATCTGAATCTGCACTATTTGTCGATGATACTTGCATATTAATATGACTAATCATGGCAGTGTTGCTTTTGAGAAAAAGAGTTTTTAAAGTGCTACCCCTATATATACCCCTATAAAAAATTGTTTTCCTATTGTGACCCCACCTACCCTTTGCAGCCATGATTGGAAGACATTTGAATCTATACTTCCTGAGGATGCTTGCATACTAATATGACTAATCATGGCCCTTCTATTCTTGAGAAGATTTTGAAAGATTTACCTATATATCCCCATGTAAACCTTCAATCCCCTATTGTTGCCCCAACCTACCCCTGGGGGGCATGAATTGTACAAACTTGAAACTTCAAATAAGTATTTTTATTTTTTCCTAGCCCAATGGTTCTTAATAAGATTTTTAAATGACTCCACTCTATTTTTGCTTTTTCTTGAGTCAGACTATTTTCCCTTGGATTAGGGCAATGGCACATCATTGGAACGAACTTGAAACCCCTTTACCAAAGATTACTTTGTGCCAAGTTTGGTTGAAATTGGCCATGTGGTTCTAGAAAAGGAAATGAAATGTGAAAAGTTTATAACGAGAATGATGACAGAAAATGGACAAATTTCAATCAGAGAAACTCACTTGTGCCTCTGACTCAAGTGAACTAAAAAGCAATTTAAAAAATTACTAAAATACTAAACTGTAAAAAAAAAAAATCAATTATGATTAAAGTATTACGTGGAAAAATACTGCGGTTTCAACATTTTTTGCTAGATACAAATTTTAGTTCTTTTTTTTTCATGTTTGTGGCCATGCAGTCCACAAAAAACACAAACTTTGCTCTTTATGGAAGAAAATCAAGTAGAATTCCATGAAATAACCTATTTACACAACAGTACCTTTACAAAACAGTACCATTGAAGTAAAAAAAAAAATTACAAAACAGTACCTATGAAATAAATTTATGGAACAGTATCCATGAAATTTGATGAAACCACAGTTGTTGATAAACATCAATGAATGATTATACTAAAAGCCTCATTAAAACAAAGCAAATAAAAAGAATTCCATAGGAAAAAACTAAATAAATTATATGGCACAGCAGTTTTAGTCCTCCCAGAGGCATTTGCTAAATCTGTTTCTTGCTGCATTCTTAAATATAATCAAGAACATGATACAATTGTAAATTTAAAACCTGGGATCCAACATAGTATAATTTGTGGTAGATTTCCAATGGTGAATACTTTCAGTTATTGAATAGGTTCTGTATTGTAGCTCAACTACAACCACACTCCTCCACTTCCTCACTGACCACTCTCTCATATCCAACTGACCATTCTCCAATTCCTCACTGACCACTCTCCCAGTTTTAATTAAATCATCATCCATAACCGGACCTGCTTTTGGTCCAGCCTCAGACACAGGTTGTCAATCCTGACTAATCGCACTCGTTCCAGGTCACCGGCATTAAACACACGGTAGATCTGAAAGTTTTCGCGGTGCTGCTGCGCAAACTGAATCTGTTGGGAGGAAATCTCAAACACGTCTTTGTCATCAGTCAAGGTAGCCTTGACCTCAATAAAGGTTTTGATCACTTCAGTGTCTCTCCTATGAGATAATTCAAAGTCATATGGCGTTCCTTGCTCATTCTCTTTGTTACACCACTTGATTTCAATAATACTCGGATCCACCTCCTGCTGGCGTAAGAGATACTGGTGGACAAGGTGTTCACCCCAACGACCTATTTCTTGTAAGTTTGACTCGTCCTGGTCAAGGTCTAGAGATATGTCTGGTACAGCCTTGAGATTGGAACCTTGTCCTAACTCTTCATAAGTGTAATCACTCGCCAACCCCGTCCAAGCTGGATGATCTACAATATGAAGCCAAAATGCATCATCAATTGTCATACATGTACTTAGTATTTACATAAAATGCACAGGTATCATAATATAAAGAGATTTTAGAAGTAAGTAATTTTTAAAAGTAGATATAGAATAGGGAATTTGTGTTTTGATGTACAAATTTTCAAGAAATCCAGATGAAAATTTAAGAATCTAATATGTTCTACTGAGAAATACGAAATACTGAGAATTACTGATATTCATTCATTTCAATTACAAGATAACTTGTCCACTGTGTGTAATTCAAAATGTAAATCAATCCATACATTTCAACACCAAACTCTGAACACTTTCAGGAATTCTTAAATTATTTTCTAGATGTTTCTTTATACCAAGTAAATAATTATGTTAGGTGGGAACAAGTATAACTGAACATGTGTACACACCCATCAGGATTTTCTTGGACTCTGGGATGCGGGGCGGCCCCTGGCTGTTATCAGTTGGATGCCTCCGTTTTCCACTTGGCTTAATATGATGTTCCTGATCTCCCTGCCAATGACCCTTCTCTTCACTATTTGTAAAAGACTCTTTTGTATGAGTTCCCCTTTCCCTTGTTATGTCATCACCACTAGATGGCACTGCTGAGTGGTGGGCTCCTTCTGTTTTGACACCTGCAGCCTCCTGTCCTCCCTCTCTCTCCTCCCGTGAGACAGATCTTTTATTCTCTCCTGAAGACTCTGTCTCATTTTCCAATATCTTTCTTTTTGTGCCTTCTACAAAATGTATCAAAGACCAATTTGAAAATAAAACAAACACTAAATTCTTAATTGGCAAGATAGACTTTAAACCTATCATATTTCTCCCACTGCATCTGTCTAATTCAATTATGACAAAAACAGTTCTAACATATGAAAAGCTCATCACAACAGAAAAAACAGTATCATATAGAGGCAACACTGTTACAACTGCTTTTCAATACACTTTTAGAAATCATTGACTTTTGCTGATTCGTCTCCAGCATTCACACAAACATTCACCACAAATATTCACCACAAACATTTATCACAAGCATTCAGCACAAGCATTCATCACATACATTCAACACAAACATTACAAATATTCACCACAAGCATTTACCACAAACATTTACATACATTCAACACAAGCATTTACCACAAGCATTCATCACATACATTCAACACCAGCATTTACCACAAGCATTCATCACATACATTCAACACAAACATTACAAATATTCACCACAAGTATTTACCACAAGATTCATCACATACATTCAACACAAGCATTTACCACAAGCATTCATCACATACATTCAACAAGCATTTACCACAAGTATTCATCACATACATTCAACACAAACATTACAAATATTCACCACAAGCATTTACCACAAGCATTCATCACATACATTCAACACAAGCATTTACCACAAGCATTCATCACATACATTCAACACAAACATTTACCACAAGCATTCATCACAAACATTAAATTCATCACAAACATTAACCACAAACATTCACCACAAGCATTAAATCACAAACATTCATCACATACATTTACCACAAACATTCATCACAATTTTTAACAACAAGAATTCATCCTTCACCACTGGGTTCCTTACTTCCTTCACTGTCCTGCCTCCCATACACAGCTCCTGGGCCCTCCTCATTACTCTCCTGTCTGTTGTAGGGCTGTCCCTCAGTCCTCTCATGTACAGTGATCCCTCCTCTTCCTCCTGAGGAGTGATCTCCCTTGCTTGCCTCAGAACTTTCCTCACCACCAGGGGGCTTCCTTTCATCTGTGACCTTAAACTGACTGGGCAGTTCCTTCACACTCTTCATGTAATCTGGGGCTTTGGGTGGAGGCCAAACTTTAGAATCAGCAACTTTTTCTTCTCTCTCCTTTCGAACTGCAAGTAAAACTCACAACCATTAACTAGTTACAAATGAAACAAAATCACTGTTTATCTTGTTTCAACTTTGTATTTCTTTACCAGTGAATGAACTTTGTGACATTGGTAGTAAGGATTTCTATTGAACTAACCTTTGTTTTGAGCTGCCCCCTGGGTGTTCGACATTGGTGGCCATGCTTTTAGTCCCTGACTTCCTTCCTCTGTCTGGTTTGCTGTTCTCATTCCCCCTGAATCTGGTTCCTCAGGCCATGATTCAATTTCTGTTGGGAAAATAAAATAAAGGTGTACAACCTTCAGAGATTTCATGAAATTTTGATATTGTCATACTGCAGTGTGTCAGAAACTTCATGAAATTTTGATATTGCCAAACTGCAGTGTGTCAGAGGCTTCATGAAATTTTAATATTGCCATACTGCAGTGTGTCAGAGAGATTTTATGAAATTTTAATATTGTCATACTGCAGTGTGTCAGAGAGATGTTATGAAATTTTAATATTGTCATACTGCAGTGTGTCAGTTTTGAACTGTTGGTGTATGAACATTCTCTACCCAGAGCTCCGTGCTCTACTTGCACTATACCTCTGTCAGTGTTTAATTTACAGAAATCTTGTAAAAGTTTCTAATATCCAACATTTATGTTTTGGACTAAATATTTAGTCATATCATGAAATGCTTTTGGTGCAATTAAATTGATGCTTACTGTAAATTGTTTAAACTTGCTGTTTTCTGATCCTAAATTTGGAACTACTTTGTATTATGTGTATGAATCATGTGGTGGAGATTTGATATAAACATGGAATCAAAAGTAAGAGGGCAAGGCTGTAAAAAGTACGATGAAACTTGTAAAATAAAAGAAAAACAGCTAAATGGTAAAAATGTACTTAACAAAGTGCAAAAATGAAAAGAGCCTGACATATCACCTGTTGCCAGAACTTTCAAAGGGAAAGGAAACGAGAAAGAAGTCTGTTTATATCATGTGATTAAATTGTCATGTGATTCCAAGCGTTGACAGAGGTGTAAGTGAAGCTAGTGTAATACGCCCTCTGGTGAGAGAATGCTGTATGGATACCAGCTTTGCCTTGTTCTTGTACAATGGTCATTTTGTTTACACAGAATTATTAGAGTACTGCAATGAACAATTGCTTGTGAATATAACTCGTCATCAATGTGTTTATGTTCACAAATCACAAAGTTGGTATACAATATAGTTTTTCTGATACACCAACCTGGTTCAACTGGCCTTTGGTAAGTTGGTAAAATTGGTTGAGGGACAAACCAGACTGGTTCACTCGGTGGAAGCGGGTAGCAGTCATTCTGTTCCATCACATCCTCTAGAGTATGTGGTTCCTTGGTAATTGGTGTGATTAGATCATTCAGAAAAGCCCTGTAGTAACAGAGAGAAAGGGAATATTATAAACACTCCATATTAAAATCTATCTTCAATTCCATGGACAGGTTTCCATACATGTAATTTCATGAAGAATGAGAATCTAGTGTATCAACTCACAGAGGCCAAGCACATTTGTAACAGGGATAATAAATAACAATATCAGCATTTTTTCCCATTTATAACTGGTACTGATAAACTGTACCATTCCCAATGTCAAATACTATAACTTTTGAAGCTGAATAATGCCCTGTAACAAACTGCTAAGTCTTCAAAATTTGAGGCTCATAATTCGCCTTGTATGACTCGTAAACGTTTCTTCACGTAAGAGTTTCTTCACTTCCTCCTAAATAGAAACTACAGGTCAATAGAATGGTGCTTTTTTTTGTAAACTTGTAAACAATTTAATGAATATTTGTTTATATTCTTATTTATTCTAGTGTTAATTTTAAAACATATGCCATATTTTGACATGAAAGAAAATTCCCAATTTGTTCTACTTTGATGCCATTCTCCCCCAATTGAATGGGTATCAATACCATTTCCATAAGGTAGGGGGGTGGGGGTGGGAATGCTGCATATACAAAGATGTTTGCATTGACACCTGGTTACAAAACCGGCTACGTCCTTATGTATTAACTGTACATGTGTGTCATATCACAGATCTTGCAGTCATTCTGCACAGTCATGTTTACCTCAGATCTTTGGAGCACCTGTCGTCTGAGTTGGAGAAGAATTTGGCAATTTCTTTGTTAATGTCTGGATAAGACTCCGTGTGTTCTCGATGGAAATAAAAAGCATTGTCCTTCTGCACACATTTCTCCTTCCTCAGGACAATGACATCAGGGCTGTGTTTTAATGAATACTTCACCTCCAGGGTTCTTACCTGAAATGGAAAAAGAACAGTTGCATTTATATGTACATGTTTAAACGATAATGCATATTTTGATTAAAAACAGCTAGTTCTCGGGTTCTACTTTACGAATCCTTACATTTCATTTTTCAACAACGCAGTATTAAGTCTTCCCCGGAAGACATGTGTCGCCTGCTAGTTCATTCTATATGTAATATATCACGTATAATGTTGAAAAAGTAAATTATTGAAATGGTTTTTGTCACTAAACAGGAAGTTGATAAGCGACAGATTCGAAAATGTCTTACACAATACAGTTGGCCACACTGATGCTCTGTGCCAAATATCAGGGAGTTGCCCCATGTGGTTCTTGAGAAAACTGTGACAGAAATTTTTTGGCTGTAAAAAATTCTAAGTCCCGGCAAACAGGAAGTTGATAAGCGACAGATTCGAAAATGTCTTACACAATACAGTTGGCCACAGTGATGCTCTGTGCCAAATATCAGGAAGTTACCCCATGTGGTTCTTGAGAAAACTGTGACAGAATTTTTTTTGCTGTAAAAAATTCTAAGTCCCGGCAAACAGGAAGTTGATAAGCGACAGATTCGAAAATGTCTTACACAATACAGTTGGCCACACTGATGCTCTGTGCCAAATATCAGGGAGTTGCCCCATGTGGTTCTTGAGAAAACTGTGACAGAAATTTTTTGTGACGACGACGACGCCAGACGCCGCCGCCAGACGACGATGCAGGACGACAGATAGTGATCCCTATGTGTCGCCACTGCGTAACGCAGGCGACACAAAAATTGAAGATAACAATATGAGCTCGTTAAACCTAGCCTAGTCCAGTTCAAGGAATACAAAGTGTTTATCTTATTCACGTAGATTTCAAAAGGGTAATACAGTAAGACACGTTTATAACAAAGTGCTGGGGTGAACAATTTTGATTTGTTATAAACTTATTTGCTAAATCCAATAAGTTCATAATACATTTTAAAACAAGATGTACTGTGAGCAATGCTCACTAAGAATACCCCCCGCTTACCCCAATCTCCCAAAGGGTGTTGTTAATAGGTATAAATTACCTCTTTCCTGAGTGTAAAAATATGGTATGCATTTGTAGAAGAAAATGGAAGATATAGTCCGAACACAAATCCATGGCATAAACCTATAATTTTGACCTTGAGATCAAAGGTCAAGGTCATAAAGAGGTCATGAATGTACATGACACATAGTCTCATGGTGATACACCCATGTCTTATGGTATGACTATGTCAAAACCCTATAATCAATTTTGACCTTGAGGTCAAAGTTCAAGGTCATATACAGGTCATGAAGGTACTCGACACATCATCTCATGGTGATACATTCATGTGTCAAATATGATATGCCTATGTCAAAGAACAAAGAAGTCATGGCCCGGACATGAATCCATTGTAAAAACCTTTAATTTTGACCTTGAGTTCAAGGTCATATGGAGGTCATGAAGGTACATGACACATCGTCTCCTGGTGATACACTCATGTGTCAAATATGGTATGCCTATGTCAAAGAACAAAGAAGTTATGGCCCGGACACGAATCTGCACAGACAGACAGACGGACGGACGGACAGACGGACAGACAGACAGAGTGATTCCTATATACCCCCCAGAACTTCGTTCGGGGGGTATAACTACAGGGAATGATTAATTGATTTCGCTGTAAGTGTGAATTCATTATAGTATGCTCACTGTAACCATGATTTACTGTATTATGACTGAGCTTAAAGGTCTGGATTGACTGGCAGATCAAAATCAATATGCCCTCTGATTTATCATCTTATGGTATAACATCCCCCCAAGTGTATGGTTAGTACTTTCCTGTTAACATTCCCCGTTCCCTGATAGAAACATTAGGAGTCCACCTTGATAAATTTATTTAGGGGATATCTATTTTCTCATTTGTTATTTGAGACCATTAATGCTGATTTAACAGTGACAAACTGAGTTTTACCAGCAACGTGTCACAAACTGAGTTTAATCGGCAACGTGTCACAAACTGAGTTTAATCGGCAACGTGTCACAAACTGAGTTTAATCGGCAACGTGTCACAAACTGAGTTTTACAGGCAACGTGTCACAAACTGAGTTTTACAGGCAACGTGTCACAAACTGAGTTTAACCAGCAACGTGTCACAAACTGAGTTTAACCGGCAACGTGTCACAAACTGAGTTTAACCAGCAATGTGTCACAAACTGAGTTTAACCGGCAACATGTCACAAACTGAGTTTTACCAGCAACGTGTCACAAACTGAGTTTTACAGGCAATGTGTCACAAACTGAGTTTAACCGGCAACATGTCACAAACTGCATTTTACAGGCAACATGTCACAAACTGAGTTTTACAGGCAACGTGTCACAATCTGAGTTTTACCAGCAACGTGTCACAAACTGAGTTTTACAGGCAGCGTGTCACAAACTGAATTTTATGTCACAATGGAAAGCTTTTCATCTTGTTAATGTTCATTTAATAGTCTCAAACATCAGTACATTAGGCAATCAAAAAGTAGATTATAGAAAACAGTTACACAAGCATTCAGAATACTTGTGAAAAGACGTATTTTTATCATGACATATCCTTCCAATAACATACCTTGAAGAACTGCAATGATGCCAGTCGCTGTGGGAAGTTCTGGTTCTGAAGGTCCTGGTAATTGTCAGGCTGAAACTTATAGATGTATCTCTGTAACAAAGGCACTGTTACATGCATGTATAACTGCAGGTCTGGGCAGGGCTCAAACATCTCAGAAATTTCCCGAACATCTACACATTCTGATAGCTTCTTCACAGAACAGAGTTCATAGAATGGCAAAAGTTTTTCTCCCAAGTTTCGGTCTGTAGATAACAAAATAAAATGTTATAAAGCAAACTCTTTGTACTAAAAAAAAAGGGATCACCTTACTATATCTTAAAAGCAAGAATTTTATGGCAATCAAGATGCAGCATTCTGTAGAATTACAACAGACGTGAGGAGAGATGTGTCAAGTTTTGATGCATGCAACACTGAATGGATGCAGCAAATTACAAATATAATTACAAACGTCAACAAAAGAGACATTCCCCACACAAGACTGTTAAAGCCTTAAATTTGATTCTGAATACTGATGTTTCTTTTGCCTCAATCAGTTTGCTAAGGATAGGTTATATTTACAGTAAATTTAAATTTTAGCCCACAGTGAAATAACAACATGAGTATTGCAAACAATTTTGATGACAAAATTTCAGTGTAATATTTGTATCCATGAGACAAGAGGCCCAAAGGCCTTAACAGTCACCTGAGTACTAGTGAAAAAGTTCACTACTCCCAAGGGCTTGAAAAATTTCCTGTTCTGAATATCTAAGGGCTGTTTCAGAAATGATCAAATGGGGGGGTCGGGCGGCAAATGATATTTTTTTGTGTGGGTGGTCGTATTTTTTCATATTTTAATTGGTCCGTGGTTGGACTGTTAAAAAAATATTTATTATGGGTAATGGGTAGTTTCTATTGTTTTATTTTGTGCCACGTGGGTGTTGAGTTTTCAGAATATTTTTATTGTCGCTCTTGTCGTGTTGGTTACAAAACGTCGGAGGGAAAATTGAAAACGTGCTTTCGAAATCGGAAATCGGAAGTAACATAGAACTATTCGAGTTGTCGCTCTTTGCAGCGCATAACTTTCCATTACGGCACTCTTCAAATTAGAGGCGCGTTTAGTAGGGTCCCTTTGGACGTGATGGCGGCGAACTCTGTTCTGTAGATTATTACAGTTTACAGTGCATCGATTTTGGGAATATTTTGAAACCAATAGGTATTCCATTTTCTAATAAAAATAGGCAAACCTTAGTTGATTTATACGAGGGTACCGATGCGTTATATTTATCAGTCGGTGTGATGGTGATATAGAGGCCTCCAGGCGCGGGCTCCATTAGAAGACGAACGATTCGTGGAAAAACATATCCATACCCATTTCATGATAATAGCATCGTTTGGACTCCCAATCTTTCCAACATTCCCGCCATAGATGCCTATGATTGTTGATGTGACATCGTTTCTTCAGAACTACTGTGATACAATGTCGCACAGGCATTACCGCGTCGTTGACTAGAATGTTTGTCCCGAAAACCTCGCGAGATTTGTACCGTTTTCATTTTTAAAAATATTTTTGTGGTGGGTCTGGTTAGTTTTTTTTTTTTATTAGATGGGTCATTGTAAAATGAGTTTATTAATTTGATGGGTCATGGGGTAATTTTTTATTTTTTTTTATGGGTGCTTGGTATATACAAAAGGTGCCTCCCGACCCCCCATGTATTTATTTCTGGAATAGCCCTAAGCAAAAATGTTCAGCAACAGTATAAAACAAGATGTGTTCTTAAAACTTCAATGCCCTCAAAAGTGCATACATTGATGAAAGGCTTTACAAAATATAATAGGTGTATAAACATTAAAACCTTAATTGATATTACTAATTTGGACCCATCCTAGAGTCAAAACCCTGGGTTGTGAAATTTACCATTTTTTTTGTACATCCTTTTCTGCTATTCCTAAGTATGCATTTAGATTTTATACAGTAAACTTACACATAAATACTATATACTAAGTTTGACCCCACCCTGGGGTCAGAACCCCTACCCCAGAGATCATCAAATTTACAATTTTGGTAAAGGACTACCTGCTCTTTCTAAATATCCATTTAGTTTCAATTTAATATCAATAGCACTAAAGAAGATGTAATTTAAGTGTTTTACACATAAAGGCTATATAGTGAGTTTGGCCCCACCCTGGGGTCAGAACGCCTAACCCGGGGATCATGAAATTTACAATATTGGTAGAGGACTTCCTGCACTACATCAGAATATTTTTGAAAATTGGTCACTTTTGGCCCTACCCCTAGGGCCCCAGGGGTGCAGGAGTCCGTCCTGAAATTTACAATTTGTGTCCCCTTGCTTCACACCAAATTTGAAAACAATTGGAATAGTAGTTATGAAGAAGTTAAAAATGTTCAATTTGTAACGCATGACAACAGATGACAACGAACTGACCTAAAAATGTACAGGAAACAATTCGACCTACTTTTAGCCCTAAAGTAAGTCAAGGTGTACCAATTAAGCTGAAATGCAAGCTGAACTTGTATTTCTCAATGAGAAAGCTTGTGACTAAATTTCGGGGCAATATCTATATCCACAACAAAAAAAGTCCAGAAAACTATTTAACCAACTTTTAGCTGTAAAGTAGGTCATGATGCACAAATCCAGCTGGAATACAAACTCACACTGCTTGAGGGAGAAATTGTGACCAAATTTCAATGCTTTACATGTATCCATTACGGGAAAAAGTCCAGAAAACATGACCTCAGATGGATGGCCAGCCAACCAGACACACACACAGTGTCATAACAAACTGTAATACATCCCATCTCATGACGGGTGTATAAAAATCAAAATGCAGCAAAAAATAAGGCTGTTATACAGTATGCAGTTTGGTTTCAAACAATTTCAAGCTTGCTGCATTTGTTATACAGAAACCAAAAACCTGTCTATTCATAGCAAAAATTGAATTGACCTTGAATTTTGTAATCACTACGATGAAAGGGATTTGAATATCATTTGCATATTGTGCTTTCAATCCAACATAAGGTATCAATACCAATCATCATCCAGACCAAAATTGTTAATGGTAAACATTCAGCAAAATAATGGCAAATTTGTGTTGCACACACTTTGCAACAATTAAAAAATAACTTGCAATTGTGCTTCACAGACTCTGTGACAATTAAAAAATAAACTAGCCTAAAACTGCTTTTCCTCCACGTCTGGGCTGTGGAGTTTTATCCTCCATGATAACAAAGTTGATGTGGTCTTTCTTCTCAAACATTTTCTCTAGTTCCCTGTTGTCTGCTATCATGGGGTTCTCCTCCACCCCCACCCATTTATTGTTGGTTGTGGCAAGAATCTTCTGTCCTTCAAGTTTCCTGCAGAACAAATTTTCCTGCATTCATATCTTCAGCATCATGGTAAAACAACATTATGAACATCATCTAATGGGTGAGGAATTGCTGTACCCCAATACTAGAGGTAAGCCAACAAATCAAGTTAAAGAAAAGGCAGCCGAAATGAAAGTTCCTAACTTTCTAAGCACATAATACATGTACACGTAGTAGCAAATTAATGCACTGACCACATACAAAAGTAATGATACATGTACAACCAAATCAAATAATTTCCTTTTATTTTTTTATGCATTCACTTTGGTTACAGATTGCAACAAGAATTTCTTCCTGAAAATAAGTCCCTCATTTTTTAAAAATTATTATTATTAAGTTAGAAGTCACAGCTTTCCTGTAGGATTTACAATGTCAACAATAACTATGTAACACAAAATGGAAGCTACAGCATGCACTTACTTTCTCAGTCCTACTCTCTGTATCTCGAGGACATTCTGCTTCGTTTGATAAGGCATCGCTTGGGATTCCTCTGGTTTTAGTTTCCCCCCAATGGTAGCATACAACTGTAGAGCATCGGATAAGACTGATTTATCAGACAGACTGAGAACTTGTCCCATCAAAACGAGTAACTCGCAATACTCCAATATACTGGGTTCTATGGAGATTTTCCCAGCATTCACAAACATTACTTTGAGATCAAGCATTTGTCCATAAGTGTCAAAAAGAAGAGCATTCTTAGCTAGCTCTAAATGGTAATCTTCAATGATGTTGCTGTGCTTCAATATCAATCCAGTAGGATCTGACCACCACACCTCTTTGTTGGTTAGCATTCTACCAGCTACTAGACTGTTCAATGACCTCAGGTTCACAGAACCAGATTCGATCCTTACTGGCAAGGGTTTACCTGGCACAAAGATGACTGGGTGGTTTTGGAAGAGTTCCGTGGTTTCTACTGGAGGAAGTTGGCCATTAAGCCAGTGATATACATTAAAGATGTGTTTTTGAGTGGTGACAAATATTTTGGGCATTTGCTCCGACTCTCTGTTGCCCCACTCGATCAAGCATTTCTTTAAATCCTGAAGTCCTACATGATGTTTAATTCCTAAAAACTGTCCAAATGAACTTCCAGGTGGCATCTGAATGCCTAGATAAAGCACAGAGTGTGACATTAGGTCCATTATCTTTTGCAGAGGAGCATACAAACAAGATGGCTGCATCATCAATACCTTCTCCGTCACAGATATCATCTCATTCTGCACACTTACACATGTCTGTAATCCTGGCAACCAACTGGAGGTTTTCAGAAGTATGCTGAAGGATGTCTCCACATCTTGACAACGTCCTCCTGATTTGTTGTACAGGCAAGTGGAGGTGTATTTTGAGAAGTGTCTATCCCACTTCTCTGCCAGAAGGACAAAGAGGATTCTCATCTGCTGGGAATATGAGGATGGTTGGCCATTGTTTTGGATCAGTTCTCTCAGCTCTGTGGAGGACCAGTCTTCAATGTAACTTCCCTCTTGAATGGCACCAAGTATTTCACACAGTGGAGCCCAAGGAGTTGAATTCTTGGTAAAACAAGAATAAATCTATTAGTACACTAATACAACTACACATTGGAATGACTTGAGCAGCAATTTGCAGCCTACTTACAATGTTTTCTGCTGAGATCTCCATCCTCATCTGTTTTACTTCTACAAAATCAGTCACTCCAATCTTGGTGAAAAAAATCCGCCATTTCTGGATTTCAACAGGGTTTCGTTTGTTCTGGAGATAAATTGAATCCAGCAAAATCCAGTCGTATCCTACAATGAGACTTTCTTGTGAATTGTGTACATCCTTTTAACTTTTTTAAAATTGTATTTTAAGTACATGTACATCAAAATGTATAAAATTTACTGTATATACTCGCATTTAAGTTGGTTTTTTTTTTTTTGGGGGGGGGGGGGGGGAGTATAATTTGGACTCTGAAGTCTATGTCCTACTTATACGAGCATAATTTTTTTCTTGCCACACAACTTAGTAATTGTGTGTTTTTAATGCATCAATGTCAGTTTAATCAGTAACAAAGCGCTACGAGTGATCACTGAAATGAAATAACAATCCCAAATACGTATCACTGCAATGTTAGTAGTGGATATATATTCAATTGATAATTTTTACATTTTGATTAGAGTCAACATACATCATTTTTAAGCGAACATGAAAGAACATCAGTATTCTATATTTCAATAATCATTGGATGGAACTAATGCACTAGATATTCTCTACATATCACATGTTTTTCTTACAATTAAAGGGGAGACAGCTGGGAGATGGATTCCCAATATTATTATGATTAAGCTACTATATAGTGGTTAATTGATTATCTAATTATTTGCCCACACTTTACTGGAAGGATGGCTTGGGTATCGAGCATGCTCTAATATAACAGCAAGTGCCCCTGATATTAAATAGCTTAGACAGTGAGCATCTTGTAACTGAATTTTCATTTCAGATATTCGGTTTTATGTGGTAAAATTATAGGTCCAATCACTATGCCAAAGAGACCAAAAAAAATGAAACAAAATAGACTGTAAAATTATTTTCAAACTCCAAATAAAGTTATTGGTAATACGTTATACAGATCAAAATCAATGATCAGAAAATATATACCGGTAGATGTACATAAAAAAAACCTCTTCCTAGAAAATAGGTATCGAGTTGACTGGAAATCTTATTCAATCGGACTTACAACTATAAAAGGGTCAATGTAAAATTCCTAAAAATTTCTCTGAAAATGGGTCCCCGACTTACATGTAAATCAACTTGTATGCAAGTATTTACATAATCATAACATTGAAAAGTATGTTAACATGACATTGTAGAGATATCAATTCAAAAATTGTAGATCCTTTACGTAAAACATCAGTAATTTTTCTACACTTGAGTCTCATTTGATTAGTTCAAACACAAGAAATATCAGGAATGTGTATAAGAAATCCCCTCCCCCTTTTATCCTGTACCTGGTAACTCAGCCTGTAGATTGATGGCATTTTTGTAATCTGGTGGGAAATGTACGGGGACCTGGGAGGGATTCTGTAGACCTTTGTTGGTTTTCAATATGGCTGACTTTCCCAGCTCCTCCATATTGATGAGTGATGGATCAAGGTCTGTCTGTTCCTTTATGTACACTATATAACTGATTAAAATATTCTCCTTCTTATCCTGAAAAAGTAACACAACTGACTGCTCAGAACCATACATACAGTAAAACAATGGTTACAGCAAACACAATTACAACAAGAGCTCCGCAAGGTGAGGCATACCCCCTTACAATGAGTGTCTACAAGCTTTTTCTATGAAGTCCCATAATGACCTTGACCTTTTAATCCTAAATTCAATAGGGTATTTATCATTAACAAAGCTACCTTTTCATCCTAAACTCAATAGGGTTCTTCTTATCTTATAACAAAGCCACAAGTGAAATATCAAATCAATCGAGCAACAAATGAGGCCTATAGAGTGTCTACAAGCTTTTTCTACAAAGTCTTGTTATGACCTTAAACTTTGACCCAAAAATGAATAGTGTTCTTTTTATCTTGATCACAAAGCTACCTGTGAAGTATCAAATGAATCGAGCAACACTCACATACTTACTCACCCTCACACAAACAGTCCCGTTACTCTATTCCCTCTCACAATGAATTGCGAGGGACAATAAATTCATGCAAAGTGATTTTCATTTCATATTGTTTTAAAACATATTATGAACTAATTGGATATAACAAATTACTTTGGTGATGATTCAAAATTATTCATCCCCGGCACTCTGCTGTAAGCTTGTTCTACTGTACACAGTCTCAGTGAGTCTGTAGCTAGTGTACAACAACTCAAGGTTAAAGGTTAGCAAACTTGACAATCCCCAAACTTTAAGACTCATGGTCACCTTCTGACTGCTTGTGTAAGACCACAAACAAAATCTGACATAAACAAATAGTATACAAGCCTACATTTACAAGTTCCCAGAAATAGTACACAAAACACGGACCTTCCACGAGTCGGACTGGAGAGTAGGAATGATGTGGTGACAGATGACCTCGCGAGGAGAAAGATGACACACTCCAATCTTCTGTAACAACTTCTGGACCTGCGAGTTCACCTCATTGTCAGTAGTAGAAACCAGAAGTGGGTGGACTGTGTTCAAATCCTGCTGTAGCACTGTCATAGGGTCTGTGCCAAGAATATCAATAAGTTGATGTTAGAAAATACTTTACATAAATTCATGTTTTACCTGCACTATAATCAAAATCTAGTACCCCCTTTTCTACTAACCTGAAAAAAGCTCTGACCCATAAAATTTCATTGCCATTTCTCTCCACAAAGTTATTTCCCAAATTTTGTTTGTGTGAGTTGACTCAAATTGAAGAGTGTGCTCATTATAGTGTATGTAACTTGTGCTTTAAATGATCACCGAGCACCATGATCTTATATTTTTTGCCCCACAATGACATTTTTATAAACAATATAGGTTTTATTAACATGCAGTTGGAATTGCCTCAAGTTATATGTACAAGTAATACACTGTGTAATAAATATAAATGTATTAATGATAACAAAAACAATGCCTTGCTTCTTACTACTAATCAACAGTGACCTTGACCTGTAACCTTTTGAATCAGAATCAAAAAGCATAAGTGCGAGACTGATATGGTGAAACAGTGTCCATAACATATGCTATATACACCCACACATGCATACAAGGGCAAACCATGTGTATTTCATTCCTGCATTTTGTTTCAAAGGGGAAATGACGAACATTTAATTTTTTTCACTACAAAATGTAAACACATAGCATATTTCTTCTTACCATTATAACTAAACCCAGTGTTTTCAGACAGAGGGAAAAAGATGGTGCTGTTGTTTGTAGACTGTCTCTGATAAGTTGCCAATGGAATGATCTTCATGGCCTTCAGTTTGTCGTAAATGGACTGGTTGTCTGAAAACTCATCCAGACTTCTGTACACACAGGCCATCCACTTAGCAGTCACAAGGATATCATTATCTGTTCATCAGAGATAAAAAGGAGATCTAGGGTGCTTTGTATTTATGTTAAATTGTTAAAAACTTGGCAATGCTTACTTTTATCATCAAATCGATCCTCTGTATTAGAAACATGATTTCTATTCTGAGCTTAGCTGATGCTGTCAATGCCAGTTTTACCAGGTAAATGGAAAATACCCTTAGTGTTTTCATGTCTTTGTATGAATTTTCAAACTAACTTTGACATTTTCAAAGGTGTGAGTGTTGCTTTCCTCACATGCATCAGAGACAAAAGAATTTACCCTAATATTGCTGTATTTTGGACATGATGTATCAATAGCTATCGTGTATCACAACAAGTGGGAATAAATTTGTGGGTGGATGTCAGAAAGCAATCTCTTCTGCATAGGTGACAACATTTATGAAACATTCTTTTTCCCCGAAATAGTAAAATCTCTGTACCTTTGTTTTCATTTTCAGGGCTGGATGACCACTGCTGCAGTAAGGATTTCCCAATCAGAAGCAGGTGCTCTGTATTCAAAGCTTCTATACCCAGACTTTGGGTCAGGGTAGAATTTAACATGGATGCCACGTCACGGTGGAGATAGAAAAGATTAAGAGTCTCCTTCAGAAGGTCAGAGGTCACAACCTCCAGGATTCGCGGGTCCTTCACTATAACTGTCTGGGATGGAATTTTCCATGAACACTGGCCTGTTAATAAACAAATGAACTAAACATGATAAGGACTCTATTTACCCACCATAATTGACTTTCATGCTTTTCTTTCAAAAATGATTTATGCTCTCGAGCTCTGCAAGAATTCCTATTAAGCAACTCAATTGTTATTCTCAATTTGATTAAAATGACATTAAACAGGAATTACAGTGTCAAAAACATGATGGTTTGCTGCAATGTTTGGTATTTTGACATGAAAATTTTTCAGTTTTTCTTCTGTAAAACAGAGAGGGCAGGCTTAGACCAACTTCATATTATACATATATTTATCTTTTCAGTACACATGTATGATCATGGTAAAATTTTGCATTCCAAAGCTGTGCTTCATGTTTTCTGCAAGAAAGACTTTGACTAACTAGAAACGTTTCAAAAATATGTATGCCCCATGATGCAAAATTGAAAAGGGTTATATGCATCATTTAATTGATAGTCTTTCACTATACCTCCATAAAAACTCTTCCAAATCAGCACAAGGAAAGTGTAAACATATGTATTTATTAACAATGAATATGTAACCTTGTGACCTCAAAAGCAATAGGGATCATCTACTCTTTGGGTAAAATCAGTGTACCAAGTTTGATATCTGTCGGGAAAGAATTCTCAAGATGGAGCAGACAATACTATGTCCAGTTTGACCCTTGACTTTGTAACCCCAAAACCAACAGGGGTGGAGTTATCTACTCTTTTGGATGTACATGTACCATGTATTAAGTTTGGTGTCAATCGAGCAAATGGTTCTAAAAATATAGATGAGACAATATATTACTATATCCAGTTTGACCCTTGACCTTTAGATAATCTACTTCTTATAATGTACCTAGCTGATGTATGTCAAGGAAAGGGTTCTAGAGATATTGAGCGGACAATATAGAGAAGATTTTTTTTTAATTTTTAAATTTTGGAACTTTATGTCCAGCCCCTAAGGCCCAACAGGTGCAGGAATCCTGAAATTTACAATTAAGGTCCCATTGTCCCAAAAATGCCTTATACCATTTGAAAACAACTGGAATGGTAGTTATCAAGAAGTTAAAAATGATCTATCATTTACACATTTAATATCTGACCATTTTGACCCCACCCTGATACCAAAAGCCCTATCCCTGGGGTCATCAAATTTACAATAATTATTGTGGTAAAGAGCTACCTGCTCTTTCTAAAGGGAGAAAATGCAATGGACCAGACCGGGATTTGATCGCTGGTGGCCAGATAGCTCAGTTGGTAGAGCACCTGACTAGAGATTCAGGGGGCCCAGGTTCAAATCCCGGTCTGGTCCATTGCATTTTCTCCCTTTCTGTTACATTTGGTGCCGTGACAGGTGAAAATGCCTGCCAGGGGATAAAGATCCTGGGTTGATGTTTTCAGGTGTGAAGAATTTAAGGAGGGAGGAATGTAGTGGTCAGCCGGGTTCGATCGCCGGTGGCCAGATAGCTCAGTTGGTAGAGCACCTGACTAGAGATTCAGGGGGCCCGGATTCGAATCCCAGTCTGGTCCGTTACATTTCCTCCCTTCCTGTTAAAGATTAGACAACAGGTATTGCCTATATAAACCTTCTCCATAAATAATTTGTTATTTATAAATCATCCTTGATATGGTCAGTCTTATGGTACCTTCACATTCACGGATTTTTCTTACGGATCCTTATGTATTCCACAAATCTGTAAAAGTACGTGGATTGTTATGATGTACACACTTTAAAGAGCTATTTAAGAATGTTTTAAGAGTATTTACTGACCATTTACGATTTATTACGAGTTCTTGCGATGCATTTATGGCAAACATTTACGATTTGTTCTGAGTGAACACGGATAAATACAAGCAATTTACAACATTTTACGAGCTTTTTAGGGATTGTTACGAGTACATTACGAAAATTTATGATTTACCTTAGCTTTCATGTGTAAATCACGACCTGTTAATGTGTTGATAACGTGCTGTTACAAATAGTTAGGAGTTAGTTACGATTGTTTACATTTTTGACTCAAAAGTGTTCGCAATTGGCTTTGTATCATCTTTCGACAACTGACATTAATGTGTAACTTCTTTGATGTCTTGATAACATTTACTGAAAGAAGCTGTCAGATTTTTGTGTCTTTTATACCTTTCCTTAATCGTAAAGTTTAATATGAACTTGCAAAGTAATCGTATCTATACGTAAAGTGCTCGTGATGACTCTGATCAATCAGTAAAGCAATTCCAACCCATCGTGATTGAAATCGTAAATATCACTTAGGCATTCGTAATAATCCGTAAACAACTTGTTAACTATCCTTAACATACATGTATGGTAAAGTAACCACAAAGATTCGTAAAAAAAACTTTTTACGAGTGTTTAACGGATTCTTACGAGCAGTTTACGTGTTCTTGCGACCAGTTTACGATGCTTATGGATTGTTACAAGTTATTTACGGGTTATTTATGGAAAATGAAATCTGTGGACAATCGTGAAATTTTTTTTGACATGTCAAACTTATCGGTCACCTGAATACTAGTGAAAAGTATCACTACTTCCATGGGCTATGAAATCTAGAAAAAATTTCCTGTTCTGAATATCTAAGCTAAATTCTAATGTTCAGCAACAGTATAAAACAAGATGTGTTCTTGAAACTTCAATGCCTTCAAAAGTGCATACACTGATGAAAGACTTTAAATAATAAGTGTATTAACATTAAAACATCAAAATATATGACTACTTTGGACTCATCCTTAAGTCATAACCCTGGGTTTTGATTGAAATTCACCATTTTTTGTACATCCTTTTCTGCTATTCCTAAGTATGCATTTAGATTTTATACAGTATCAGCAAACTTAAACATAAATACTATATACAAAGTGTTGCACCACCCTGGGGTCAGAACCCTTACTCTGGGGAAAATAAAATTTACAATTTTTGTAAAGCTAGACTACCTGCTCTATCTATTTACTTTCAATTTAGTATCAATAACACTAAAGAAGATGTTATTTAAGTGTTTTACACATAAACACTATATAACAAGTTTGTCCCCGCCCTGGGGTCAGAACCCCTACCCCAGGGATCATGAAATTTACAATTTTGGTAGAGGCCATCACCATGCATTTAGTTTTTCTTACACATGTGCGGTTCTTAAGAAGAAGATTTTTGAAAATTGGTAAATTTTGGGCAGTTTTTGCCCCGCCCCTAAGTCCCCAGGGGTGTTGGAGACCTGAAATTTACAATTTATGTCCCCCTTTTCAAGAAGAAGTTTAAAAAATGTTCAATTGTTAACGCACGATGACGGACGACAACCGATTGCAGTTGGTCACCTGAGTTTACTCAGGTGACCTAAAAATTTTCCCCTACTTTCACGGATCCTTACGAGTGTGTGCAAGTTGTGACGAGTTATTAACGGATATGGATAAGTGATTTACGAATGCTTGCGATTGACTATGAGTCGGAGATCCATAAGGACTCGTAAGAAAAAATCTGTGAGTGTGAAGGTGGTATAAAGTATACCAACGGCTGATGTAAACAAAATTTATGCTTTCATAACTTTTTATCATTATCTAATAACTAGTCTGTGATATATGTGTACATCTTGTACCCAACCAAGTGATCAATAAAATACTTAACATACCTCCATCACAGATGAGCTGATATCTCAGAAATTGCTTATTGCAATAGGTCACCGAGTTTCCTCAGGTCACCTAAATATTGAGAAATCCTTAACAAGTCATTTAATACCATATAGCGGATTTATTCCGTGAGTCTAAAATTTGGCGATTTGCTGAATTGTCTCTCTTACAAATACTGAAGTCGCAATTGGTTGCATATTTGGCAAGTGAAATTTTGGTGGAAAGCTATCTAACCGCTAAAATAAGCCAAATTTACAACCCCATGTAAAAAACCCGCTATATGGTAGCCCAAAATCAAAATAGCATTTGTTTGCCCCTTTGCAACTGACTCAAAAAAGAAAAAAAAACCAAAAAAAAACAATACAGCGACTCAAATATTTCTATTCTCATTTCTCTCAAGAGATTTCATTTCCTTTTAGCTTCCAAAATTCAAAATATTTTCTAAATTTCTTTGCTTTAATAAATTGACTAAAATTTTAGTAAGAAGTAGGTACAGTTTCTATAGTCATTTGGCCCAAAATATCGATGATTTCACTTAGAGCTCAAACCCTGACATTCAAATAAGGAATGGATTAGCAAACCCAATATCCACTCAGTTTGATCATCAAAATGGTTTGTGTCATATGACAAGATCTATAAGTTTGCATAAAATTGCAGAAATGCCATTTTCAATGAAAATATCCACAATTTCAGGTGGTTTTCCTTTCAGAAAACATACAGCGCATGCATCGAGCAAATTCATATTGAGGTATCTTAAAATAATACACAATTTATGTTTATCAGCTTCTATTACCCAAACTCTGCTCACCGTAGCTCGTTTTTGCTGTCATAAAAAATCTGAACAAAGAATGATTGAGATTGAAAATTTGTCATTTATTACAATACCAAATGACGAAAGAAATCTTCAACATAAGATTTTGGGGGAAATCAGATAATACATTCTACATGAAAGTACCTGCAAAGCTAAATTACTCAAAGTCTGATTTCCCCCAAAGAAGACAAAATAACTTAAATATAATAATGCTACGCTATAAGATGACAAATAAAAATTCATCAAAACAAACCCAGAGCAAAAAGATGGCGAACAAATAAGGCCAACCCAAATGATTAAAAGCCTATATAAAAAAATTGCATAGCACCGGAGTAAACCTCCATATTGAGGACGGAAAGTTGGGGTGGTGGAGGGTTGAACAAAATGAAAAAACTTTGATCCGCTTTACAATTTGTATTCACTGAATCCCATGTATATGAAAAGGCTAACGTGTGCAAAACACAAGCTATCGCGTGTCTATCCAAGCCATTGATTGGCTAACAAACTTGAGGCCCCCAACGGGGTAAAGTTATACGAGGTCCCCAATAGGGCAAATGACACATATATACGCTTTAAACATAAATGCTATTATGTTCCATAATATTGATTTTATGTTTATCAGCTTCTATTACCCAAACTCTGCTCACCGTAGCTCGTTTTTGCTGTCATAAAAAATCTGAACAAAGAATGATTGAGATTGAAAATTTGTCATTTATTACAATACCAAATGACGAAAGAAATCTTCAACATAAGATTTTGGGGGAAATCAGATAATACATTCTACATGAAAGTACCTGCAAAGCTAAATTACTCAAAGTCTGATTTCCCCCAAAGAAGACAAAATAACTTAAATAATGCTACACTATACAATATATATCATTTTCATTTTGCTCGACAAATGCGCACATCTTTTCCTGAGCAATAATCTGTATGACATTTGACAGTTTTAAGGCTTAATTATTTTGAAAAAAAGGCGGGAAATGTCTTATTCATGATGTCATAATACTATCCAATTAGGAATATCATTCTCATTTTGTTGACATATTATAATACCTGGCATATATTTTACTTTCTTAAAACACTGATTAAGGTTAATTCCATAGAGAGAGAAAAATTAGGTCTTTTTATGTATACAATCGTACCTTGTTCTTGCTATATGAAAATCACTTCACTTTAAAATCAAAGAATCCACACTATTAACATATTCAGCCAATATTTAAATAATTATATATATATATTTTTCTTACCTATCTACACATATGTCAAAATCGTTCTTCCCAAATACTAAACAGACAACATTTCAAATCTGGTCTTGTAGCCCTTGAATTACCTTTTTGGTTGGGTTGAGTAGGGATGCACTGCTTGGCTCGAAGTTTCTGTAGAATCTGATTGGCCACTGGTCTGAAGAAATCAATGATTTCATCCTCAACAGGAACAAACTGCAGGAAGGCAGACACAGCCTCCATGTTAGTGAAGTCTCCATGACTCTGTGAATTCATCAAATGTACAGACAGATAAATACAATATGATTAATTAATCAAATGTACAGACAAACACAATATGATTAATTAATCAAATGTACAGACAGTTAAATATGAAATGACTGATAAATCACATGAATGAGTTTTGTAAAGCATATACTTTGAATGTATCCAGAGCTTCTATAAAGAGGACGTGGATTTCATTACGAAGCCACTGGTTCCACAGACTGTCTCTGTCCACATCCTCACGACTGGACGGAACATCAAAATCACCTAGGCAACAAACTCAAATGAACATCAAAATCACCTAGGCAACAAAGACAAACGAACATCAAAATCATCTAGGCAACAAAGACAAACTCAAATGAACATCAAAATCACCTGTAGGCACAAAGACAAACGAACATCAAAATCACCTAGGCAACAAAGACAAATAACTCAAACGAACATCAAAATCACCTAGGCAACAAAGACAATTGAAATCAAACAAACATTAATTAAAATCTCCTATGGAACAAAGACAAATAAACTCAAATGAACATCAAAATCACCTAGGGAACAACAAAAAGAAAACTAAACTTTGAATTAAAGAATGTCAAAATCCATTGGGCACAGGAAAATAAATAAACTTGGAATTAAGATTTATGGAATGTCAAAATCACCTAGGGTACAATACAACCATAAATGAACTAAGATTAATGGAATGTCAAAATCACCTAGGGTACAATACAACGATAAATGAAACTAAGATTAATGGAATGTCAAAATCACCTAGGGTAAAATACAACCATAAATGAAACTAAGATTAATGGAATGTCAAAATCACCTACAGAAGAAGGAGATAACTGAACTCGGAAATAAGGTACATCAAAATCACTTGGTGAACGATAAACGTAGATAAACTCTAAATCAAAATTAATAATGATAATTAAATACATATACTGTACATTAAATAAGTGGAAATCCTACCTTGAATGATGAACCGGAATCCATAACTCCTGAGAGGAAGAAAGGCAAACACTGGTTGCTTTGGCGGAACAAACTATATTATAACAAAAAACCAGCCATAAGTAAAGTTTTAGAACTAAGTAAATCGTATCATTTATCTCTTATTCTATCACATAAGTAAGTACATACACATAACATATTTCAGATCAATTGACGATGCCTTATTACAGTGTACATCTTACTGTTTAATTCTGACTTCATTACATACATAAGTATATACATACATCTGATTGTGACAAATGAACAGTACCTTGCTGTCTTTCTTCTGTCCTGCTGGTCGGAGCGGAAAAGCCAGGGCAATCTCTGTGGACTCCACCTCTACACCTGATTTGGCCTGCAAGACAATTCAATGATTTATTTAAACTCCACACACACAGAGAGGAGATGTCAGAATGAGTGAAGACACTGTTGATCACTTTCTGTTCATGACAACTTTATTTTTGTAAAAATCTGCAGAGTAGTCTTGACACAAAATCAAGTTTCTCGGGAATAATTCTAAATAAAGTAATGAACACATTAAAGATTTGTGAACATCGTCTTTTGCTGATAAATCCAACTTGGCAAGATCGTGTAAATATAAGTCAGTGATCCACAGTTGTAAAACAGTCGGCACATTAACACACATACACTGTACATTTTCTTTAACTTCAATCCCTTCATAACAGGAGTTGTGAACCACCAAAATTTAGCTCACACCACTGACCTGCAATGATATTTTGGAGGCATCCAGCCGTTTCTTGACCACTAGCCATCGGTCCACCTTGTTGCTATGGGTGATCTCCACCACATTCTCTCCAGGGTCTCTCCTGTGTATTTCCTGTACAAAATTCTCCACTCGGTTCTCGATGGTGATATGTCGCAGACGGTTCAGGAACAGCAGCAGGGACGGATGGATGTCGTTGAATCGGGCTGCCAGGGTGGTTGTTTGGGACTTCATGGATTCCTTCAGGGGGAGCACAATCTTTGTCGTCCAGCTGAAGGACATAAATATTTATCACCAGAAATAAAATACTCAACAGTACTTATATCAATAGAAATAAAATACTCAACAGTACTTATATCAATAGAAATAAAATACTCGACAGTACTTATATCAATAGAAATAAAATACTCAACTGTACAAAACCATCAGAAATACAATACTCAACTGTACATATACCATCAGAAATACAAAACTCAACTGTACATTAACCATCAGAAATACAATATTCAACTGTACATTAACCATCAGAAATACAATACCAAACATGTCTTTTATTCCAATTGCCTACAAAGTGAGACAGAGATTTAAATGAGTTCATCCTATGGAGAAATGAAAGAACATACCCCTCGTTTTCCTCCCACCGGTCCTCCTCCACCCAGTGAGGCAGGATGTACCCCGTTGGTCCTGACTGAACATCAAACTTGATGTGAAAACCATTAGAGTGGACTTCTGGTCCATCTGTCACTCGGAAAACGGACTTAAATCCGATGCCTTTCTGACCTGGTAATGCAAAAATTTGTCACAATCAGCATTTTCTGAACAATTAAAAGTGAAGTCCTTTTTGACAACAATCATACTGGTGACTCTTGATAACTCGAAGTTCAAGGGACCTTGATGAAAGAGTGAAGGTTGAGTCAAATCCAGAAATAAAAGAGAGAAGACTGAAGCAATAAATAATTTTTTTCAAGAAAGTTATGTCTCATGAAGAAATACATCATTGTATCTTGACACTAAGGTCTCACAACATAAAATGATCTACAGCGTTAAGACCTTGTGAACACCAGATTTGTATTACTTACCAATATACCCTGCCTTGTGCTTTCCCTTGGTACTTCTTCCCACGTCACAGAGAGCACGAATGTCCTTTTCTCGGAATCCATTCTCATTGTTCAGGACCACCACCCCGTCCAGCCTCATGACAAACTGGACAGACGGACAGTCATTCTTCTGTAAGTCATCTGGGTAGCTGTTGTCGTCAGCATTCTGTATCAGCTCTGCCAAACAGATACAGTGACATAGTTAGTTATGACATGTTACTACTTTGAAACAATTTGAAAAGCAGTCAATCTTGTCAATACCTAATTGATATTCAAAACATGTGACATTTATTCAAAGCAAGAAAACCATCATGCAATCTTAAAACTATTACTTTTGTTCTTTTTTCATTTAAATGTGAATTTTTTTTTTCAATCAATGCTTTATGCACAAAGTACTTCCTGTCCACCTCACCGAGAACAAAGTGTGTGTCCTTGCTGTACAGGTCTTTGGACAGCCTGTCCAGACTTCGGCCAAGCCTCTCTTGCTGGACTCTCATCAGCCGCTGTCCATCTTCATTCAGCTCCACCCCAATCCCAAACTCGTCCCGTCTAATCCGGTCCACAATCTCCCGACAAGCCTGCTCTAAGTCCGTCTCCATGGTTACTGATGATGGCACCTTGCTTTCATTGTCCTCAGGCGAGAGAAGGTCAATAGGACTGTCTGACTTTAACGTGAGATCTAATGAGATATAAAGTGAGATCTAATGAGATAAAGTGAGATATAGATATAAAGTGAGATCTAATCTAATGAGATAAAGTTAGATCTAAAGAGCTAAATAGAATCCTTCATTAGTATGAGCATGGGATAGGGAAAATCCACATAGTTAAATACTGAAGGATTATTTTTCTCATATTTTATCCACAGTTTTGTGCATTAATTCGGAGGCTTTGAGAAGATTTTTAAAAAAAGCATCAAAATTCTCATTTGAATTCAAATACAAAAACTAATTAGATGGTCAGAAAGAGCATACCCGAAAATGGTTTACATTCCATGTATAATCTAAACAAGAGGCCTACAGGCCTTATCGGTCACCTGAGAACTAGTGAAATCGAGAAAAAAAATTCCTGTTCAAGAGTCCTGAAATTTACAATGTATGTCCCCCTTGTTCCAAAGATGCTGCATACCAAATTTGAAAAGAATTGAAAAGGTATTTATCAAGAAGAAGTTAAAAATTTCTATTGTTCACACATTTGATAAGACCATTTTGGTCCCACCTTGATACCAAAACCCCTATCCCTGGGATCATCAAATTTACTATTTTGGTAAAGGACTACCTGCTCTTTCTAAATATCCATTTAGCTTCAATTTAGTATCAATAGCACTAAAGAAGATGCTACTTTTTCCAATCTTAGTAGAGGCCTTGCTGCTCTACATCACTTTGCATTTAGTTTTTCTCACACATGTGCGGTTGTAGAAAAAAGATTTTTGAAAATTGGTCAATTTTTGGCAGTTTTTGCCCCATCCCTAGGGCCCCAAGGGTGTAGGAGTCCTGAATTTTACAATTTATGTCCCCCTTGTTCCAACAGATGCTTCATACCAAATTTGAAAAAAAAATTGGAATAGTAGATTTCAAGAAGTTAAAAATGTTCAATCGTTAACGCATGACGGACAACAACCAACTGCAATAGGTTACCTGAGGTATCCTAAAAACTTAAGGCTATATCAAATCGAAATTTTGAAGAAAACATTACAAAATATTTTACTTCTACAGGTAACTTAATTCATAGAAAATACAGGACATCATAATCACTTATGTCATAACAGTATAATTCAGAAAGTTCTCACATGACTGTCTCACATGTGTAATGTCAGTCTCACACTGGTGATAATGTCAGAAAAGTGAAATCTGCATAGATAAAGTTAGATCTAAAGAGAAAAAGTTAGACCTAAAGAGATAAAATGAGATCTAAAGAGATAGAGTTATATCTAAAGAGATAAAGTTAGATCTAAAGAGAAAAAGTTAGACCTAAAGAGATAAAGTCAGACCTGAAGAGATAAAGTTATATCTAAAGAGATAAAGTTATATTTAAAGATATAAAGGTTAGATCTAAAGAGATAAAGTCAGATCTAAAGAGATAAAGTGAGATCTAAAGAGATAAAAGTTAGATCTAAAGAGATAAAGTTAGACCTAAAGAGATAAAGTAAGATCTAAAGAGATAAAGTCAGACCTAAAGAGATAAAAGTTATATCTAAAGAGATAAAGTTAGACCTAAAGAGATAAAGTCAGATCTAAAGAGATAAAAATTAGATCTAAAGAGATGAAAGTTATATTTAAAGAGATAAAGTCAGACCTAAAGAGATAAAGTTAGATCTAAAGAGATAAAGTCAGACCTAAAGTTATATCTAAAGAGATAAAGTTAGATCTAAAGAGATAAAGTCAGACCTAAAGTTATATCTAAAGAGATAAAGTGAGATCTAAAGAGATAAAGTTAGATCTAAAGAGATAAAGTCAGACCTAAAGTTATATCTAAAGAGATAAAGTGAGATCTAAAGAGATAAAGTGAGATCTAAAGAGATAAAAGTTAGACCTATAGAGATAAAGTTATATCTAAAGAGATAAAGTTATATCTAAAGAGATAAAAGTTAGATCTAAAGAGATAAAGTTAGATCTAAAGAGATAAAGTTATATCTAAAGAGATAAAGTTAGATCTAAAGAGACACAGTCAGACCTAAAGAGATACAGTTAAATCTAAAGAGATAAAGTTATACCTAAAGAGATAGAGTTAGATCTAAAGAGATAGAGTCAGACATAAAGAGATAAAAGTTATATTTAAAGAGATAAAGTTAGACCTAAAGAGATAAAGTTAGATCTAAAGAGATAAAGTTAAATCTAAAGAGATAAAGTTATATCTAAAGAGATAAAGTTATATCTAAAGAGATAAAGTTATACCTAAAGAGATAGAGTTAGATCTAAAGAGATAAAGTTATATCTAAAGAGATAGAGTTAGATCTAAAGAGATAGAGTCAGACATAAAGAGATAAAAGTTATATTTAAAGAGATAAAGTCAGACCTAAAGAGATAAAGTTAGATCTAAAGAGATAAAAGTTAGATCTAAAGAGATAAAGTTAAATCTAAAGAGATAAAAGTTAGATCTAAAGAGATAAAGTTATATCTAAAGAGATAAAGTTATATCTAAAGAGATAAAGTTATACCTAAAGAGATAAAGTGAGATCTAAAGAGATAAAGTTATATCTAAAGAGATAAAGTCAGATCTAAAGAGATAAAGTTATATCTAAAGAGATAGAGTTAGATCTAAAGATATAGAGTTAGACATAAAGAGATAAAAGTTATATTTAAAGAGATAAAGTCAGACCTTAAGCTATAAAGTTAGATCTAAAGAGATAAAGTTAGATCTAAAGAGATAAAGTCAGACCTAAAGAGATAAAAGTTAAGAAGAAGCTAGCAGTTAGACTTTTGATCAGAATAGACCACTTCCTGTTTTTGTTAAGATGACCTTTATAAGTTAGTTACCAATGCTGGACTCTTTCTTTTCCTTATCCTCCTCAAGCTCTGTACACTCATCAACAACAATCATCTCTTTTTCCTCCTGAACTTTGAACTCTGCCTCAACCTCCACATCTGATAAGTACGAGGTTAATGAATTGTCCTCATCCTCACTGTCCTCTATAATCTGCAACAAAGAAATCAACATCCCTGGGTGTTAAATGTGTACCTGTAAATCATGCAACAAAGAAATCAACATCCCTGGGTGTTAAATGTGTACCTGTAAATCATGCAACAAAGAAATCAACATCCCTGGGTGTTAAATGTGTACCCGTAAATCATGCAACAAAGAAATCAACATCCCTGGGTGTTAAATGTGTACCCGTAAATCATGCAACAAAGAAATCAACATCCCTGGGTGTTAAATGTGTACCCGTAAATCATGCAACAAAGAAATCAACATCCCTGGGTGTTAAATGTGTACCTGTAAATCATGCAACAAAGAAATCAACATCCCTGGGTGTTAAATGTGTACCTGTAAATCATGCAACAAAGAAATCAACATCCCTGGGTGTTAAATGTGTACCTGTAAATCATGCAACAAATACAGTTGAACTTCTGTATCTTGAACATCAATATCTCGATTGATTGTTTGTTTTATGTCCTGTTGAAAATTTTTCACTCATATTGAGACGACACCAGCTGTAGGTGAAGTACCACAAATTTAGACCTACCGTACATACTCGCCTATAAGTCGGTCCGCCTATAAGTCGGTTGTATTTTTTAAGGTTATTTTGTAGGAATTTGCCATTGACCCGCTTATAAGTCTTTACAAATTTTTGTCAGATTCGGTTGACAATTTCAAGTCAATGCTCTAGTGTTTTTACCTATCTTTCAACAAATATTTCGAGAAATTAATAATTATGATCTGCTCAATATCCAAGCCATATCTATCAGGGTTTAAACGCAACCCTTGTTCTATTATGCGCAATGATCCCTTGTTACCTAAGCAATTATGGTCTCCTAATTACCAGTACCTGACACCGTGTTTACTTAGTGGCACGCGCCTCGCACAAACTGTTATTGTGGGATTCCGGTATAATTCATTGTATCAACAATAAAGTTTTTAAGAGTCAAGAATGATGATCTAAATTATCTGTTAACAATATTCAGTCTGTTATGAAATATATTTCAGCAGGTATACATATGAATATTTCAATATTAAATCGGGTTCGTAATTCAATTTTACCGATAAACGATAGATTAGTATTAGTTATCGGTATGTAAATAATTTTTAACTAGATAAAAATATGTAAATACTTGTACTTTATACATGATTTTAAAATACACAAACAATACAATATGTCTAGATATTTGTGAACAATAATCATTTGTGTGGTAGTCCATGATAATCGTCAGAGTTGTTTAAAAAACACTACATTTTGCCGCCCAGAAAAATACCAATCTTCTTAGGACGCGCCTATAAGTCAGACATAGAGTTTTGGACCAAAAATTTACTCCCAAAAATCCAACTTATAGGCGAGTATATACGGTATGCTTAGTGCTCAGGACTGTAGCAGTGAGGGTTCTTTAATATGCCAACGCCTGTTGCAACACGGGACCTCAGTTTTTGAAGTCATATCTGATAGACTCATGATTCTCACAAAAAAGCAATCACTACTTAGGTTTGACGTTACAAAGCAAACGCTCTACCACTGAGCTACCGTGACCAGTTCGATATCTCGAATTCCATGGATATGTCGAAGTGAACTGGAAGTCCCCAATATATTTTCTTTATGTATTTTAATCTCAGTATCTCAAACCCTCTGATATCTTGAAGTTTTTTTCAGCCCTAATGAGTTCAAAATAATGAGGTTTAACCATAGTTGTCTTTTCAAACGCTGAATACAGAAATTGTAGCTCTACATATTTTTCAGACTATATGCTAAAAACACTAGAGATTGTTTTTATGAAAAACAGATGTCTCCTCAGCTCCCAAATTGGAAGTGCTCTAAATAAAACCTCCTCCCCTTAATGTACTGAATGATATGGAGAAGAAAGCATGAGCAGGGACATAGCTATTATGAACTCCAATAAGCCACATAGAAGTGCTCACAAACTATTGAACACCCTCCACCCCTCAGATCCACTATAACTTGAAGGATAACAATTGGATCCTACTGTCCCTACAATATGCATATCTACAAAGGGCATTGAAGTATTGTGCAAAATGTCAAGTCTATCAGATAAGCCATAAAGGAGAAGAGTTCATAAGCTATTTTAACATCCTCCACACCTCTTGGATCCACTATTGGACAAAATTTCAAATCTATCTGATAAGCCATATAGGTGAAGTATTCACAAGCTATTTTACATCCTCCACCCCTCTTAGATCCACTATAACTTTTAGCAAAATAATTGGATCCTCCTGTCCTGACAATATGCACATCTACAAATGGCAATGAAGCATTGTACAAAGTTTTAAGTCTATCCGACAAGCCATATAGGAGGAGAAGCGTTCACAAGATTTTGTGACAGACAGATGGACAGACAGAAACTCTAAAAACAATATGTCTCCCCCTGAAAGAGGGGAGACATAATAAAGTTAAAGAAAACAAAGACCCTTCACTGTATTATATATACTATCATTCCAAAAACAGCATGTTACTTTGCTTAATTGAACATGAATATTTTTGGTTGAATGAAACAGGTTTTACATTTATTCTCAGTAACCAACCACATTGAAAAAAATGGCATAATGTGGTCATCCAAACTCACTTTATTGAAATCAAACAGCCAATCAGTAAGTGATATGACAATTCACAAGTGTTATCCATGCAAACAGACACACTGTTTCTGGAATGACAGTAAAATATACATGTACCTGTTCCTCATAACCATATTTGACTGTATTTCAAAGATACAAATTACCTCAGGTTCATCTTTGAAGAACTCCTCTGCAAACTCTGGAGCCACCTCCTCTAGAGAAGTGGGTGTTGGTCGACATCGGCCTTGAATACTGTCCATCCACTCAGCTACACCCAACAGACAGCCCAGCTGCTGCAGACGGTTTAATTGAGACACAGTTACACATGACTGGAGAAGCATGGTCTTTGATTTGGATTGTCCGATTACCTGGCCTAGCGGTTCCAGGAACATCTAAAACACAACCACAACTTCAACTAAAATTATCACTCAATTTTCTTGGCGTTAAAATTACACTGTTCAAATGGTATGGAGATCACTACATATTGGAATCCTATACCAACAAAAGAAACTGATCAACAACAACGAATAAGAACTATTTATCCACTAAATCAATAAAGAATAAAAACTCCTTATCCACTAAATCAGTAAGATCGAACTCCTTATCCACTAAATCAATGATTAATAACAACTCCTTATCCACTAAATCAATAATTAATAACAACTCCTTATCCACTAAATCAATAAGAACACCTTATCCACTAAATCAATGATTAATAACAACTCCTTATCCACTAAATCAATAATTAATAACAACTCCTTATCCACTAAATCAATAAGAACTCCTTATCCACTAAATCAATGATTAATAACAACTCCTTATCCACTAAATCAATAATTAATAACAACTCCTTATCCACTAAATCAATAAGAACTCCTTATCCACTAAATCAATGATTAATAACAACTCCTTATCCACTAAATCAATAACAACTCCTTATCCACTAAATCAATAACAACTCCTTATCCACAAAATCAATAATCAAGTCTCCATGGAATGCTCACTTTTTTAAAATTAAAAATCTTGCCCCCATAAATAAATTTTCTACAGTTTGTACTTCTTTATGAATGATTGACTTCATTATGAACAATACAAAAATTATCAGTAATCATCAAACAGTCCCTTATTACACATCAGATTTCATTCGAAATCAAAGCGTATTGACTGACAGGACTTGATTAAGTTTTGGGAACAATTTGTGGATAATGTAGCACACACAAAGCTAACACTGGCAGAGAAGAATAGATGAGATTTTATACTCAAACATTCACGGTACCTGAGAAGCCAGGATCGCACAGGTTTTGACAGGTAAAGTCAACAAGCAGTCCCGAACAAAATGAACAGCGGCCTCCCCGGGCTGACAACCAGATGGTGCTCCTGGTAAAAATTAATCAAATTAAATCTCGGTACTAAAATACATAATTATTATGTTTCCTGTCAGCTTGTCCCTATGCATTCAATACTCTACTATTTTCGCATACTGCACAATTATTTATAAATGTACACTATCACTATTTCTTCTGTGTAATTTTTCTTCTTTGTGTTCTTCAAACTTTTCACACATAAAAAAGTAAGTGCTCATTTGAGGGTTCAAACTCCAGACAGTGCGCTTGCTAAGCAAATGCGTTATTTATTATGTTACTGCAGCTCTACTCTTAGAGATGATCAATTATAGAGTTTACCACTAACTAATAATATTGAGGTTTGTGTCATTTTATTTGAGGTTTGTGTCATTTCATTTAAATTATCTACACAGTCGTCACAATGACAACAATCGTGTTATGATTTGCATGTAATACGCTGAAATACTAGTCAAGGTTTGACCCATATTGAACTTGCCTCCAACTCGTCCACCATTGGTCAAACCCTGACTACTATTTCAGCATAGTAGATGCAAATCATGACACTATCGTATAAATATCACACACAATTCCATGACAAAGTCATTGACGACTTCCCCACCATACCTGGCACACAGTCTTTTGAGGCTTCCCTACCATACCTGGCACACAGTCTTTTGAGGCCTCCCCATGCATTTTGAACAATTCCTCCCGAACATGATTGGCCAGCAGAGCTACAGGGATGTTATCCACGCCTTTGTTCCAGACCACCATTGACATCAGATGTCCACTGACATCACGTGGTACCCTCCCCTGGACGGATGCACAGAACTTCTCGGGGGAGGTACTACTGACCAGCTTTAGGTACTCCCCAGGGGAGCTCTCCAAAGCTATAAAATCTGTGTTCATTACTTTGGATCCACCTGTAAAATTTAGAAGGTTGAAATTGATTGCATGTTTGAATTCAATGAACTAATAGTTCCTCTCATTATCTTTCAGCGTACATTTAACTAAAAAGAATTTGAACCCTAAACTTTTGGGGTAAACTTTAATAAATAGTGATATTAAGATATATAAAACTGCATCAACACCCATACTGTATCGCTGCACAAGTTCTCTGTTAAATTTTTAAGTTAACATTCCAATAAACCAACAAATAGAAAACTTCTAGTTTATAACTTTAGGTCCAGACACAAATGAATGCCACATTGTATCCACTTGTGAGAATCTTCCACAATTTTAACCTTAAGGTGTTGGTCTCCAGTTTCGATGTTGCTGGTGTCAACCAATAAAATGTTAGATTTTATGTTACAGACTTGAACACAATGTTCCACACTATGGCATGATGTCATAGGGTATGTGTATCAACTAAATTTTCAACCAATTAGAATCACTGTATCAAAGTCAATCTAACAAATATTGATCTATCATCAACAGATCACTAGGTTTGAAAGTCAGAGACAAGTGGTCTCAAAAAAAGAAAAGGCCCATGGGCCACAATGCTAACCTGAGAAATCTTGCTTACAATGAGATATAACTTTGCTTATTTTTCTCCCTTACATACCCTCTATTGGCCAATGTTGACATTCTCCATATTTCTGGATGAAATCTCGTAACTTTCCCAGCTGTGGTTCAAACACCTGACTCCATTGACTCCACTCAGCCATGTTCTCCAACAAAGGGCAGTTATCCAAGCAAGCCAGGGCAGCCTCTTTTGTCTGGTGTCCCAGAATTCCAGTCTGACCTTTCACCTCAAAGCTGCATGTCAGAAAATTGTATATAATATAACAGGATTTAAAAAATGCCATATGCTTCCTTCATCACTGCAAATATTCTATAACATGCCACATCTAGTAAATTCCTATCATTTATTAGAGAATCTTCTGACACTATAGAAGGGCTTACAATTGCATTTTGTGAGAAAGACCAGGGGCCCATTTTACAAAAAGTCGTAAATCTTAAGTCCTAAGTCATAAATTTGAAGAACTTACGACGTACAGATCGTAGGACCGTTTTACAAAACGTATCGTAATCGTATATCGTACATTCATTGTCGCAAGTCGTATATGGAACTCTTCAGCGCATGAAGTTGTAGAAATGAACATATATAGATACCACGCGAAGCCCGACGCGCAGACACTGGGGAGGAAAGAAAACTGGAGCGTCAGTGAAACCGCTGCGCTCGTCGATGGAATGTTAACAACCATTTGAAGCTGATCAATACATGTACATATACACAATTCTTAATTACTGCACAGCATGTTATGAGCAAGCATTTTGTTTTTACATACATTGTATATACAAATGCGCATGCATTTATATTCGAGTTACAACACTAAGGTGAAGGGGGGGGGGGGGGGATTGCTTATAAGTTAGCTGTGCTAATACATGCATATTATATGAATAATTAGACTTATTATTTGATCTCAAATTATATATATTCCTAATTATCTTATTATTAATTAAAGATTTCCAATATCAGGGAAATTAACTTGATTATTTTAAATAAGAGTTATTCTTGTGTATTGAAATATAGGCCTATATATGATATACTAGGCTATGTAAAATCATGATTCTACAGGTACGTGGCTGTATCAAGTGGTTTAATATATAGCACGATTGGTTAAAAAGGAAGGTGAATAGCAAGCAATATGATGGTACATGTACTTGTTGAGGGGGGGGGGGGGGGGGGTCATTCAATCACACTTTTAAAAAAAAATGCAACACTGTCTATTTTTCATAAATGCTAATAGCTGGTATAATGGGGGGGGGGGGGTGTAGTTATTAATTAATTCACTCACAATTTCTTTTTCCATTTGAAGTACATGTACAAACATACTAATAGGCCTGATAATTTAATGGACGGGGTGGACGTGGAAAAGGGTTAGGGATTAATTCATTCACAATTTTTTCCCGATAGTGTCTTTCTCATACATACAAATAATTTGTATAAATTTACCATGGTATTGGATGACATTGTGCATATAAATGATGTACTAGTACGTGCATGTACATGTATAACAAAGGCGTATATAACTATAGGCCTACGTGTGGATGGGTGTCTCGGAATCAATAAGATCTGATATGACATGCATACTTTCTTTTAAAAAAATGCTTGAAGTAGTCAACATCATTGGAAAAAGTATGGTCTATGCGGGAATATACAAACATTGCAATGGATCCTATGGCACACACTTGCTACATTTGTTTGATCCGCGCACTGACGGAAATATACGAGAACGTAACCACATTTTGTGTGACGAAGTCATCAGAGGAAGTGACGCATTGTAGTAAACAAAGGAGGCAGGACAGGCCCTTATGTGTGCAGACAATAATGAATCATGGTATGTACTTGAATAACATCTGGTGCAGCCTTACTTCGGTTTGTAGGATGCTCTACGTCTCCCCGCACTAAATCTGTTAACTCGTAGAGATACCGCCTGGGCAAACGATATCTCTCGACTACCTCAACATCATTGAGGTAGCTAGTCCAATGGATTATTTTTATCGCGAAACACTCGCAGCGCACGTTTTTTATGAGTCTCATTCATAACATTTAACATTAGAAATGCAGCCATGTTGAATTATTTTAATAACCATAGTAACAAAGATTTTATGGAGCACTTACAACAAAACTTGGGACATAGGGTCGCCCCCGGGCGGTCGTAGACTTAAGGGCGAATTTCATCGTAACTCGTAAATCCTAAATCTTTGTAAAACGGTCGCACATCGTACGTTATGTCTTACGACTAATTTTAAGACTTACGACCTTTTGTAAAACGGGCCCCTGTACTTGCAATGCTATATAATGATACAGGTATCTCTCTCAATAACATCTCTCTGTCAAAAGAAAACTCCACAAAACTTTCTAATTTTCCCTGGTGCTCTGAATTAGGCAATTTTATAAAAGAAACCTCACTTGTGGGTACAATCTCTACAGTGTTAAGGTACATATTTTGTTGCAAACTGCATTACACAAGCAAATGATATGCTGGGGATATTTAGACAAAACACAGGAGCTCTTTATCACATTTTACTGAATCATTAAGTTAAGTGTTTCAGGTATTACTCTGAATAAGATATGTCATTGTATCATTTTATCATTTCAATTTCATGTTTACTGCATTTACTCACATGCATAAATATCCGTGCTTTCAGTACATGCATTTTAAACTGCAGTCACTGTACATTACATTTACAGAATCTGTACCATGAACAATAATCGTGTTACCTCTCTAGGGGAATTACAGCTGCTTCATACATCACACAGTGCTGATTAGTCACGTGTCTCCCTGGACGGTCAGCCAATCCAATCAAGCGTGAAGCAGTGCCATGCCCAAGTTGCTTGACATCTTTTACAGAAAACTGGTGACATAATGCCTCTTGTATCATCTCCTCCTGAAAAAATATCACCACATTGTACTACAAAATAGGTTTTAGACTATGTCAGTCAACTACAGAATAGGTTTTAGGCTAGAAAGTACTACATAATAGGCCTCAGACTACAAAGTACTACAGAATAGGCCTTAGGCTACAGTGTACTACAGAATAGGCCTTAGGCTACAGTGTACTACAAAATAGGTCTTACGCTACAGTGTACTGCATAGTAGGCTTTAGGCTACAGTGAACTACAGAATAGGTCTTAGGCTACAGTGTACTACAGAATAGGCCTTAGGCTACAGTGTACTACAAAATAGGTCTTACGCTACAGTGTACTGCATAGTAGGCTTTAGACTACAGTGAACTACAGAATAGGTCTTAGGCTACAGTTTACTACAGAATATGTCTTAGGCTACAATGTACTACAGAATAGGCCTTAGGCTACAGTGTACATGTACTACAGAGTACAAATACTAAAAGTAAGCAGACACAACAGAGGTACAGAGAGATCCCACAGAATAAATGAAATGAAAACTACTGTGGTGTCTTTTGATTTATCATATAAATTACACATTCTTTTGTAGTTTAAAATCCGTGATATACGAAGGATGAATGACAATTGAGCCCCAATGAATTAAAATGATTCCATATCATTAATTCAGCCATCCTGTTGTTTGTATATTTGGTTGCAATATCTGGCAATAGAAGCCTCATCATGTTTTGTATTTGCACTCTGATGCAATCCCCCCCCCCCTCTCCCCCCCGATTGATTCTACTTACATGTGTGAGGTTTGCCTGTTTACACTGATGGATAAACTCCAGGACATGAGTAAGTGTTGGCAGATATCCTCCAGCAGCATCACTGTGACCCCCGCCGGACCCTAAACTGGTCCCCCCACAATCATCTAGTTCCTATAAAATACACATTTACAAAGAACTACTAACACAAATAACGGCTGAAGATAAGTTTTGTTCATATTTCACATGAGTATACCATAGCAGATTTTATGACTTTGAAAAATCTATATTTAAAATAAACAAAAACAATAAATTGAATTTACTCTTGACCAAACAACATTTATAGCACGTTTCGAAATACATGTATTACTTGTTTGGCCTCCTTCTGAAGAAATTCCAAGAAGCGTCCATATCCCATAGCCAGAAATGAATCAAATTCAAAATGGTCCACCATTCTCTCCTCAATGTGATCCAAAGTTTTCAGTGTAAGCACACCATGGCTCTGACATTTGTCAAGGTAAGTCTTCAGGAGTCTGACAACAGATTCTACAAAATAAAACAACAAAGAAAGTCTTTAACAGTCTGACAACAGATTCTACAAAATAAAACAACAAACAAAAAGTCTTCAGGAGTCTGACAACAGATTCTACAAAATAAAACAAAGAAAGTCTTCAGGAGTCTGACAACAGATTCTACAAAATAAAACAACAAAGAAAGTCTTTAACAGTCTGACAACAGATTCTACAAAATAAAACAACAAAGAAAGTCTTTAACAGTCTGACAACAGATTCTACAAAATAAACCAACAAGAAAAGTCCTTAACAGTCTGACAACAGATTCTACAAAATAAAACAACAAAGAAAGTCTTTAACAGTCTGACAACAGATTCTACAAAATAAACAACAATAAATGTCTTCAGCAGTCTGACAACAGATTCTACAAAATAAAACAATAAATGTTTTCAGGAGTCTGACAACAGATTCTACAAAATAAAACAACACGAAATGTCTTCAGCAGTCTGACAACAGATTCTACAAAATAAAACAACACGAAATGTCTTCAGCAGTCTGACAACAGATTCTACAAAATAAAACAACACGAAAAAGTCCTTAGTAGTCTAACAAAAGATTCTACAAAATCAAACAACAAAGAGAAGTCGTTAACAGTCTGACAACAGATTCTACAAAATAAAACAACAAGGAAAAGTCTTTAACAGTTTGACAACAGATTCTACAATATAAAACAACAAATAATGAATCATCATTTTCATTATCTGGTTCTAGAGCTTCAGATGAGAAAGTTTACTTACCATATCTGTGGTTTTTAAGTCCTATCTATTTTTTCTAATATTTCAACAAACTTATGATCTTCGACTGTCTTTTATTTTGCCATTGACATTATGTAGCTGTACCCACCTTTTGTAGGTGGAGGTTTCTTTTTCACAGTAACAGGTACCTCCTTCGGCTTAGTCGCTTCAGTCAAGAACTGTCTGTGAACAGCCTCTACTTCTGTCTGACTGATACAGATGGCGATGTGAAACAGGTTACGACCGAAGCTATCCGAGGTGACTGCCTGCAAGAAGCCATTAATGGTGTCTGTGAACCTGGTGAAGTTTCGCATCTCCATCCGAGATGTTGGGGCCTCCACTGAACAGCAGAGGGTGCGGTATTTATCAAAGATTTCCTTCAGAGCCTCCACGGGCCTCATCTTCAGATAGTGTTGCCTAATCTGTCAAAAAAGGCAACAAATTCAAATCATTGATAAAAACATTCTCCTTTTCCGATGCCTGGAAAGAGAGATTATATATGTACACTTAATATGTGTTCAAGTATGTGGGAAAGGATTCTGTGATATTGAATTATTAAAATCTAAGTCTTTTTATTGATACATTGTACTTCTAAGTACACGTAAAGCAGCTAGAATCAAATTTATCTTTTTTTGCTAAGAAGTTCATTAAAAACATGACTCAGATTATCATATTGAGAACTTCATGAGATGACGACTCTTTGAGTACTCTTTTAGTACTGTTGAAATAAGAAATACAATCAAAGGCAAGAGAGGATTACCAGTGGAACTACTGTTGAATTACATTGTAAGCCTGCTATAGATGTGATATAAGCTTACTCCACAGCTATTGACCCCTGACAAAATTCAGAAACCATTGTAAGGTTAAACGCCTTCAAACATTTGCAATCTACAGCATTGTGTTTCTGAAGAATACCAGAGTGTACATTAAAGTCTATTAGGCATAGCATAGTTCTCCCTTTTTTCACAGATACTGTCTTCAAAGAGTAGCTAATACAACCCAGTAATATCTAATTAGCAAAATTTTAAAAAATGCTACAAGGGCAAAGGTGATGCACTGACAAGAGGCAACTATAGAGGCCTGAAGCTCCGGGAACAAACGATGAAAGTGATAGAGAGAGTAACAGACAACATCATTAGACAGCAAGTTGACATCGATGCTATGCAGTTCGGATTTGTAACAGGTCTAGGCACAAAAGATGCAATTTTCATTCTACATTAAATGCAGGAGAAATACATTGGGGCAGACAGTCGACTATACATGGCATTTGTTGACCTAGAAAAGGCTTTTAACAGGGTTCCCCGAGAAGTGCTATGGTGGGCAATGCGCAAGCTTGGAGTGGAGGAGTAACTTATCAGACTAGTACAATGCATGCACAGGAACGCCAGAAGCAGGGTACGGGTAGATGACACCTACAGTGATGACTTCAGTATAAATGTTGGAGTGCATCAAGGATCAGTCCTCAGTCCCTTGTTATTCATTGTTGTCCTTGAAGCCCTCTCCAATGAGTTCCGCACAGGGTGCCTATGGGAACTACTGGATCCCGATGACCTGGTCATAATAGCAGAGACAATGAATGAGCTAGAAGAAAGACTGAAAGTATGGAAAAAAGGCATGGAAGCAAAAGGTCTGAGGGTTAACACCGGAAAGACAAAAGTGATGGTTAGTGGCCCAGAACTTCAGTCACTGAAGGACTCTGGTCAATACCCATGTGCGGTATGTAGAAAAGGAGTTAGGAGCAATGCGATACAGTGCAGCCATTGCACTCTATGGGTGCACAAAAAATGCAGCGGAGTGCATGGTAGACTTACACCAGATCCAGACTTCAGATGTAAGAGATGTCTAGGACTAGCACGCCCAATTGAAATAGGCGAGGACACCCTGGAGGTGGTAGACTCCTTTTGCTACCTAGGAGATATGCCGAGTGCTGGAGGTTGCTGCGAACTAAGTTCGACCATCAGAGTCAAGACAGCTTGGGGAAAGTTCATAGAACTTCTCCCAATCCTAACATCTCGAGCCATCCCAATTATCACCAGGGGTAAGGTCTATGATAGCTGCGTAAGAAACGTGATGTTGTATGGCAGTGAGTGTTGGGCCCTCACTTAGTCCTCACTCGCCCAACTCCAGAGAAATGACAGGGCTATGATTAGGTGGATATGCAATGTAAAGCCAGACAAGATCCAGAACTTTAGGTCAGACACCCTTATTGAGAAATTGGCCATTCCAAAACTTGATGTACTAATAAGGGCAAACCGTCTTCGCTGGTTTGGGCATGTTGAAAGAAGGAAGGGGTCTATCAGCACTTGCAGAGACCTAAGACTGGAAAGCAAAAAGAAAGCCAGGCGCCCTAAGAAGACATGGAAAGAAACAATCAGGCAAGACCGAAAGCAGTGGCAAATGGACACAGTCAATCCCCATGATCGTGATCACTTGAGACTTAGCATAAGGACAGCCAGACAACGTCGAACCCCTGATGAAGGGAACACAGACAATAAACTCGGATAGTGAGAGAGTGAGTGTTTATATATATCAATAGTGCTCATTGCTCATTATTGTAACAACTATTAAGGATGGAGACTTGTCAGCGTTTTTTAACGTAAGTGGGTCTCCATAGTTTGAGTGACGTAAAATTTCTGTTGTTAGTTTTTGGAGAATAAACAATTAATAAATGATTTTATTGAAATAGAAATAGCAATGTTGTATCATTTACTAGCAGAATTCATTGAATTTGCAATGCTTCGATAAACGCACTAAAAAACTTACGACATCCATCTTAGCTCTTGCGAACGTAAACAACATGGAAAAATCAAGGCGGCAAGGGCAGTTTGTGAAGTCTGTTACCACGAATAGATAAAACATTGTCGCCAAAGTCCTGTGAAAAGGATGAGAGAAAAGTATTGTTCTTTTACAGCATGATTATGCAATTTCCTCCGATAAAGACAACAGCATCGCTCCACACCTGGCACTGACAGATGCCGCCCATAGATTCCTCCACACTCGTACAAAAGCTGCGATACTGTCAGGAATTGCTGCCACTCATACCACCCAGGATGATAGAAACGTCAAACTCCCCGTATTGTGGTGTTGTGTCCAAACAGTGACTGATAATCCCTGATGTGTCCGAATGTGTGATATGCCATATACATTGAATTTCATTGTGTTACTCTCTGAACTTTGTGTATGATACTGTGATGTGCTTGATTGTAAACCTGATATCTTTTTATCTCTATGACTGTCTTGTATAATATCACACTTCTTTATATGCATGTACCATGGAAAATAAAATATTTATTTTGAAAACATATGTTGGCCATTTCTCATTCCAAAACATCATTTAGGCATATAATAATCTATTTTTTCATCAATCGTATAAACAATCAATCACAAGGGCGAATCCAGGTTAATTTTCCAAGGGGGGGGGGGGTGTCTCAAACAAAATATTTGAGTTATATAGAGAGAATATTACATGCTAAAATCAACATCATTTATCATATCTTTTTTTATACTTATTGATAAATCTTGTATACATGTTACATTTGATGAGATTGATATGACAATGGTACATGCACCAGAGCCAACTGTCAAACAGCACTCCAGCCAGCAACATTTCCCTCTTGTATTCTTTGACTTGGAATCAAAAGGATTATAGGTTTGTTACTTTTTACTACCTGCCCAATATTCAAATTGATTGTTCAGTTGAGAAAATATGGAGCGCCAAATTAACATAAACTCAAATAATTGAAGATATCTTCCATTATTTGAAGATATCATGAATTCAATTATTGCTCTCTTTAATTGAATTAATGCGCTCATTAAATCAATTATTGCTCTCATCAAATGAATTAATGCGCGCTTCAATTCAATTATTGCTCTCATCAATTGAGTTAATGCGCGCATCAATTGAATTAATGAGAGCAATAATTGATTTAATGCGCGCATTAATTCAATTATTGCTCTCTTCAATTCAATTGATGCGCGCATTAATTCAATTAATGAGAGCAATAATAGATTTGATGCGCGCATTAATTCAATTATTGCTCTCTTCAATTCATTTGATGAGAGCATCAATTTAGTAGAAATATTGCTCACAATAATTAATTTAGAGCTCGGTATAAAGAATTTGATGATCTCTTTAATTCAATTGAAGATATCTTTAAATCATTTACAATGCTTTTATATAAGGAATTAAAGGGACTGATTCACGATTTTTCTCCAAACTTTGTTTTTCACTTTAAATGATCAAAAGCTACAGTCTAATATGTTTAGAAGGTTTCACAAAAAAATTAAAGTTATTCATTGTGACAGAAGCTCATTATAGACAGTTTATTATTTGTTTTGAAAACAAAGATTCAGATGTGTTATTGTTCAAAATAAATGGATATTGATCCAAGTTTATTATGTATATCACATTTGAAGTATACTTTAGGTAAAATATGTCATTTAAAAGTTAAAATTTGTGATTGTACAAAATGAAAATGCTTTCGATTACAGAATTAACGTACGTTTCACTGGTTTGTTTGTTTACATAAAAAGACTCGAGTATTTGTTTACATAACACAGAATCAAAGCTAAAACATTGCTCTATCCTTGCATTCAGACTATCCAAATTTTGGTTCTCAACATTAAATGAGCTATATTTTTAAGTTTTAACATAAAATATGAAAAACGTTTCTTTCGAAAAACGTGAAACAGTCCCTTTAATGCGCGCATCAATTCTTTTAAAAAGAGCAACAATTCAATTAAAGATATCATTTATTCAATTGTGGATATGTTGAATTGAAGATATCTTTAATTCAATTGAAGAGAGCAATAATTGAATTAATGCGAGCATTAAATCAATTATTGCTCTCATCAAATGAATTAATGCGCGCATCAATTCAATTATTGCCCTCATCAATTGATTTAATGCGCGCATTATATCAATTATTGCTCTCTTCAATTGAATTGTAGCGCGCATCAATTCAATTGTTGATATCATTAATTCATTTGAAGAGATCATTAATTCAATTAAAGCGTGCATCAAATCAGCTGAAGAATTAATGCTCTCATCAATTCAATTAATGCACGCAATAATTCAGAATTGAAGATATCATTAATTATTTGAAGAGATCTTTAATTCAATTGTTGTGCGCATCAAATGAATTGATGATATCTTCAAATAATTGAAGAGATCTTCAATTATTTGAGTTTATGTTAATTTGGCGCTCCATAAGAAAAGAGGTTCTTAAATGAATGCATGTATTATATTTTGGTGTTAATTCATTTTCCAGATAGAGATTCTCATATTACACAGCTGCCGTGTTTGGCGAAGAAAAGTTTTCCACCTATACCTTTCCAAAAATACCTATAACAGCAAAAGACTCAGAAATAACAGAAATCGAAAATGTTAATGGAAATATGTTTAACAAAAATGGAAAATGTAGAAGTCAATCCTTGGGAAATAGATGCTCCTCTTAATTTTGTTTCAAAATTTCAAACTAAAGTAATTCTGCATTTACAATAACAATGTATGAATGTTAACAAATATGAATGTTTATTGTATACTATATATATACTCAATTAAACATGTTCTGTTTATGAGAGAGAGAGAGAGAGAGAGAGAGAGAGAGAGAGAGAGATTGTTGCAAGAATTGGAAAGTAACTGCAAAAATTATAAATTATGTGCAAACTGCATCAGTAATGATGTACACGGTGGTGATATTGTTCTGAATTTTGATACAAATTAATGTATCAAATGAAATTATCCTATTAAATTTCCATTTTCATTTCAAATGAAAATGATTGAATTTCAACACAATGTGTTTTTATTCATTGAAATGCATCAAACTAAGTTATAATTAAAAAATAAGTTTAAAAAGAATTGTATTTCAGTTTTAAGAACTAATGATGGAGAAAATTCGGATTAGGCTGCTTGAAAACTCTAGTCCACGAAAGAAGCTATATAGCTTGTGATTGTTGCTTTTTAAAAAAAGTAATATTTTTCAAAGCATCATAGCAAATTATGACTGATAATTTGCTTATAACACTAATAAATTTTGATATTGTAAATGTAGTCACTTTAAATGAATGTAAAATTTGAATTTGAAATAAATCTCATAATTTTAAGTAAGATTACTTTCTTAAATGGGTGATGACCTGCAATTTTTTTTCTTGAGGAATAAACTATAAGGAATTGCCTATCTTTAGGCAAAATTATAGAAATTTGTAAATATATGGTCATTGTATAATTTTCATAAGAACTTTTATTGTTTTGGCTCAAAAAAGTAAATTTTAAAATTAGACAGAGGAAATTCGAATTAGAATAGGAACAAGTTTGGGGTATATATTAATAAAATTTCCCCTAAAATATACAATTGCTATATCATACTGTATATTCATACTAAAATATTTGAAAATCAACATCAAGAATTTTTTCTATGAACACTTGTGTAAGGTATGGTTCGATCAATTTTGCAATTTTATCCGGAAAAAGTGCTATTTTTAGAAAGTGAACTTCCGCTCACTTTGACACAAAATTAAGGCTGATGACCCCATGGTTTCTTCATCTTTTTGAATTAAGTGTATCTTAATGCAAATTCTGTGAAAAAATGAAAACTTTTTAATTACAATGAAGTTGACAAGACTCCATCCTTAAAATATTTGTTCAGGTTAAGTTCTGTTCATGTTCAATCAATTGGTTTTTATTCACGTACCAATCACAAGTACTAATCATGTGATAGTCAAATTACGATCAATTTTCACATAAAACAAGAGTAAATCATACCAAAATGAAGGTCAATTTAAACTTTCTGAGATAACAAAAATCAAATTGACAGAATTCACTGTATCACAGTGGAACAGAATAAAGGGAGATAATTCTGGAACTTTGTCAGGACACATGGCATGTTAGTAAATGTGTCACCCTAGCCATTGCTCCATTTAAGAAAGGCAATCTATCTGTAGTACAAGAGCTGTAGAAACGTTAATCAAATGCAGTTACCTGCCCTTGTCCATCTCCTCTTTTGTTCATCAGTACAGCCTTGAATCTGTTGAACAGCTGCTCAACCTCCTGTTTCAGTGCTTCCTTTGTGTCCTCCGTTACTTTTCTTCGTGTTCCAGCAGCATCTCGCTGAGATTTCTTCAATACCTGTCAAAAGTTCCATAACTGTCAGACACAAAATGTCACTTGGTACAGGGATAAAAATTCCCTGAAATTTTTTACGGACCAAGTGGGCCCCCTAATTCTATAATTTTAGGCATGCACCCATATGAAGATTGCAGTTCATCCCCTCATGTATTTTTAAAACTCTGTTTTTATTTCTGCAAAAAATTCCTAGCTGTTAAAATAGATATACTATATTCATCAAGATTGCATGTATGTGCATTGTTCATAACTGCATTGCATTCATGAGGAAATAGCTTTCATTACAAATGGTAAAGACAATGAAAGCAAAACATACATGTAGGAAAAGTGAATATTAATTGATATGGGATATGTACCTGCATGGTCAGTGGCAGACTACGGATTCTAACCCCAAGAATGTACGCATTCTCCACTTGATATGTCTCCACTAAGTATTCCATGAAATGCTCCATCTCCAGTTTGGTACTCCACCTCTGATACTTATTTAAGTAATTTCGTAAATTCTCGAAAATATCAGAGGTTGTGATTTCTGGAATATCGGCCATGTCTGTTGGAAACTTGAAACTGTTATATATAAGTGGAAGTCTTTGTAGGGGACCAACTTGTAAAGCTTCAAAGCTGTCTTTATCTGGAGCAAATTCAGCCATGCATATCTTCAGTTCATGAAGAGTACAAATAGATCGCGTATTCAGGAAGGCCTGGATATATGCATTGATCTTGCATAGCATTTTAGTATGTTCAAAAAGACAGGGTATTTGGTTGGCATAACGCCAGTGACCCAATTCTGCTATGTTTTGTCTTCCAAGCCTTTGCAGCATCGAACTTTCCACTCTCTCCACACTCACATGTTCGTCTGCTTCTGCTAGGGCCTCAATGCACTCCTTTGCGACCATTTCAATCTGGCTCTGAGAGAACCGGCCATACCTATCATTATTCCATACTTTTGGCAGGTGAGTTTCCTTTTGTTCAAACTTCCTGAGACTGACTGGTCTGATCACTAGCTGGCACACTGCCAGAGAAGAATCTTGTGGAGGACCACTTGTGGGAATAAATCCTGGCATCTGCTGAAGTTGAAAGTATGCAGACTGTACCTGAAATTCTCCTGGGTGAGTAAGTCTTCTCTGTGTAGGTTGAGCAGATGAAAGAGGGATGAAACCAGAGGGACCCTGGTCTTCCGTCAGGCCCACCAGACTGCCACGTTTTGGGACTGGCTCATCCTTTGTCAGGTCTATCACTGGGGTGTTTCTCCCTGATGACCCAGGGGTCAATCGATTCCTGGAAAAACTTGGTGCTCTTCTAATTTTTCTGATGTAGGGAATTCCATTTCCATCCTGAAATTCTTCTATTACATCACTGAAATAACCTAACAGATTTGTGAGCTTTGAAAGTCCAACTTTTGCTTTGTTTGGTTGCTCCTTGAATTTTTCAAAATAAAATCTCCAAATCTCAGTCTCTTTGATGCCATTTGGGTGAGAATCCAACAATTTCATAATATTATTCTTAACAAGAAGTCGTTCCTGCTCTATTTTAAGTCTATGATCATCCTGTTTTTTTTTAAAAGTGGAAGTTTGAAGATTCGGAGAGTCTTCATATTCCTCACTGTCTGAGTCACTGTTGGATTCACTGCTGGAGGACACTACACAAGGATCCTCTGGAATTTTGCCAGCTGAGTCGGTCTGCCTAGCCTGGACCAGAAACTGATTGATGGCCATGGTAATGCTGTTTTGAAGTGTGTTTATTTGTGGTTGTGCTACAGCTCCCATTATTAGCTGTTGTGGCTTCTGGAATGTTAGAGACAGCGGGGGTGGCATCTGCTGTTGTACAGGGAGGCTAAATGATGACTGCGCCATGGAATGGGCAAGGCTTTGACTTGATAATGGTTGCTGAGGAATTGACTGTGGTGGCTTCTGGAATGTTAGAGACAGTGGGGGTGGCATCTGCTGTTGTACAGGGAGGCTAAATGATGACTGCGCCATGGAATGGGCAGGGCTTTGACTTGGTAATGGTTGCTGAGGAATTAGCTGTGGTGGCTTCTGGAATGTTAGAGACAGCGGGGGTGGCATCTGCTGTTGTACAGGGAGGCTAAACGATGACTGTGCCATGGAATGGGCAAGGCTTTGACTTGGTAATGGTTGCTGAGGAATTAGCTGTGGTGGCTTCTGGAATGTTAGAGACAGCGGGGGTGGCATCTGCTGTTGTACAGGGAGGCTAAACGATGACTGTGCCATGGAATGGGCGAGGCTTTGACCTGGTAATGGTTGCTGAGGAATGGGTGCTGTTGGGAGACCACTGACTCCTTGTGATCTCTGGTAAAGAATCTGAAACCCATAAAAAACAGCCATAATGGATGATCAAATTTTATCTACACATAAAAGGCAGCTCTGGAACTATTTTCCTTGCTTCCATCATTGACAAGTTATGGTAAAATAATCTGAAAAAATAACACTGACTACAAATCCAATTTGCAAACTTTGTGCTGTTGTGCTATTCATTTTAGTGATTCCCCCTCAAAAGAAAACAAAGTTTGTATTAGAACATTTGAACTTCTAGTCTGTCAGATGATATGCCCAAAATTTCAATATCTGAAAAAGACATTAGAACATAACTTAACCTCAAATAACTTATTTTGCATGTGACCTTAGAAAAGATTTCAATTATAAAATGAAGATACAAAATTTACAACATAACATTACTATGAATTTAGAAAACATACTAAAATAAATGACTTCATGAATTATTTCCATGTAGTACTTGGATAAATCATTGCTCTTAAAACTTTTCTTGTTTCTATACACTAAAACACACTTTGATATGGCAAAGTGCCAGGGATGAACAAGTTTGATTCATTATCAAAGTAATTGGTTATATCTAATAAATTCATGTTTCAAAACTACAATGAATGAAAATCACTTTATTGTAAGCATGAATTCATTATAAGCGTGTTCACTGTAACCGTGTTTTACTGTAAGTGTGCATTTATTATAAGCATGTTCACTGTAACCATGTTTTACTGTAAGTATGAATTCATTATCAGTGTGTTCACTGTAAACGTGTTTTACTATACACATTTTACAAATTTTATTCCATGAACTATGTACTTGAGCTTCAACTTCCAATAGATATAGATACATAGAGAATGTCCTTATTTACCTCTGCTGCAGACCTCTTCTCATCATCTGCATCCCTGTTTTTGTTCACAGACTTTGGCCCTGAGTGATTTTCCTCAGATTCTGATGATGTCACTTTAGCTATCTGAACATCGGGGGGTCCCCCCTCATCAGGAGTGTAGTCCTCAAATTCTCTCTCATTCAGTTGCAATCGTCTTTTGGTGTACTTGTTGTCAGCCATTTCTCATCTGTTTATATAAAAACAACTCCATTTAGTCTGATCTTAATGATAAATTCTTGTACTCTAGCTGATCACAAAATATTTGTGTTATTATTATTATTATTATTTTATTCACTTATAAAGCGCAAAATTACATATAGTTTCTATGCGCTGTACAATGTTTGTGCTAATAATCAATGATAATTTTTATCTATCTAACAAATAAGAACAAATTTACTTGGTTGATGATTAATGAAGACAAACCAGTAATTGTCAAATTGAGTGAATATTTAGTGCAAACTTCCAGAAAAAGAAGTGATGCTTTAAAACAGCAAAAACCATTATAGTTTATTATTCATATGTTGGTATAATACTGATACTATCCATTTACTTGTGTATACACATGATTAGCAATTCATATATGTATGTACTTGTTTCCCTAACATGCTGCATCCACATGCAGTTTGCAGTCTATGTAACCTGTAGTTAATGTTGTAAACTTTCTTTCTTTTTTGAATTTCCTTCTTTATAAACTGTCTTACTGTTATGCCCTCTGGGCCCAAAATTGGAATAAACTTATCTTATCTTATCTTATCTATACTAATAAAAGACCTGCAAGAGCTATGATAAAACAATAGAAAGAATTTAAATAAAACATGGTAGTAAAATGACAAAGTGGTTGACTTTGACTTGACAAGATACAATTGGCATACAGGTATTTGTATGCTGGATCAAAATTCAGTTTGCAAGAGCTTTGTTACAGCACATTTGGTCGCCGGCAACCATTTGTGCCACACGTATCGTCGCCGTACGACCGAACGTGACGTGAGGGTGGACACGATTGATCGCCAATTTTAGGTTATACCCGAGCACGAATACCCGAGCACGAATGGTCGTCATCCAAGCTCCCACTACCAAACCTCAACTTTGCTGTTCTCCTCCTCCAGCACCTATTCCCCTTCCTTCTCTTTCTCCCTTCTAATCCTCCTCCTCCTTCTTCTCCAAATTCTTCTTCTATTTCTTTCGGTTTGATCAAACCGAACGAGTCTTTTGAATTAGCGGGTAATAGCTAAGGGAGATGCACGACGCTTTCTATTAGCCTTCGATTAGCAACCACATGCTACTGGAAGCCCCCTTTAAAAATCACAGCACATCTTATTCCGATTCGAAACAGCTCTTCAAACCTTCGATATGTTTCAAGTGTGCAGAGAATAGGCCTAATCTTGCATTTCATAAATGTGGCGTAAAAGGGTAGGCCTACAAGAGGAGAGAGTGCACAAAACATGAGATGGATATACCCATGAAACTGTAATATTCCTCCATAGACGCCTACTCTTCAACAAGTCAGAGCTATCTCAGCGCTGTTCTCCAATCATCCCCATGTAATCGTTCTCTCTCTCACGCAACCACATAGTCTCCCCATCTCTCTCTCTCTCACCTGTTCAATCAATGAATATGGACATGCAGAGACTGTAAATAATTATGTGGTTCCCAAAGAGACAATAAAATTATATTTTTGTTTATATATTTCCTTTTATATGTGTCTTTGTGTAATCAACTGTTTATGAAGGATTGCAAATGTAATACCCATATTTTCACACAGATGTGTATTTCCGACCATTGTCCCTTATTTATATATTCATATTCATATAATATAAATTGTTGGCACAAAAACGTTAATTATTTTAAGGAAAAAATGGGCATTTTGGTACCCAATTGTAAAAATCTCAAATTCTCATTTTTCAAAAAACAAATGAAGAATCAGGTACGGAAACAATTTTTACTTTACTGGTCAAAACGACGTGAAGAGGGTCAGAAATCAGGAAAACTCACAACATATTTTTCGTATAAAGAAAACTTTACTATGGAAAGTTATATATTTTTAGAATCCCTAGAATTAAGAAAAACTCTATGTAGATTTCGAATTAGTGCACATGACCTTCGAATTGAAAGAGGAAGATATGAATTTACAAAAACCAATTCTGGCCAGAAGATTTCTTTAGAAAGAAACAAAAGAATATGTGAATTATGTAACCTTAATTGTGTTGAAGATGAATTTCATTTCCTTACTGATTGCCCATTCTATGTTGAAGAGAGAAATATGTTTTTTAATGGTATATACAAGCTCAACAAAAATTTTATCTATCTAACAAATAAGGACAAATTTACTTGGTTGATGATTAATGAAGACAAACCAGTAATTGTCAAATTGAGTGAATATTTAGTGCAAACTTTCAGAAAAAGAAGTGATGCTTTAAAACTGCAAAAATCATTATAGTTTATTATTCATATATTGGTATAATACTGATACTGTCCATCTACTTGTATATATACATGATTAGCAATTCATATATGTATGTACTTGTTTCCCCGACATGCTGCATCCACAAGCAGTTTGCAGTCTCTGTAACCTGTAGTTAATGTTGTAAACTTTCTTTCTTTTTTGAATTTCCTTCTTTATAAAATGTCTTGCTGTTATGCCCTCTGGGCCCAAAATTGGAATAAACTTATCTTATCTTATATTCAAGTTTGAATATGATCATCGATAAATTTTTAATTGTGCACGCAATACATGTATATCCAACCAGATGATCATTGTATATGTATGTGCATGATTAGATTCCCGATTTCTATAAACTGCAAAACCCAGGGCTGACCAAACAAGCAGTCAATACTGGAAAAATTTTCGACTCTGACATCTACCCTGATTGAAGACACTCTGTTTGGCACGGGTGAAGTGTGTCGCAGTCTGTGTAATGGAATGACAACGTGTTGTAAAGTTCTAACGAGATACAAATGGAGTTTATCATTTTATTTTGTGGATTGATCAGAATAAGGAGAATCTAATATTTTCGGTAAGTGGACATCTCCGATACCTGTTGAATAGACGTCAGTATTTTGGGGTGGGTTTTTGTTTGTTTTTTTTTTTTTTTTGGCGAGTATGCCATGTGCAGTGCATATTATGCATATGGTATGCACCTGTATTTTGCAAGAATTGATATAATTAAATGATAGGGTTATTGAACTTATATTGGTGAATATTGGAACGAGCTAGCTGTTAAAATGCACGAGCTTGCGAGTGCATTTTGACAGCCAACGAGTGCCAATATTCACCAATATAAGTTCAATAACCCTTTTATTATATAGCTAAAGTATTTAGTTGTTGAATTATATCCCTTTTCACTCAAAATACTCCAAAATAGACGAAAATTCATCAATATTGGCATCTAAGGTGAAAGTGTGCAATATCAGCATGCATTTCTTAACTGTTCAATATTAAACCCGTCATTGATGCATGAGGCAAACTGATTTTGTGAATGGGGACATCATAATTTATGTACAGTAAATTAACGATATCAAATACCGGCTCTGTCAGATTCGGAGGACCAAGTTTTCCGTCTTCTTTTTTTTTCATGGTATACCTCCATCCAACGAAAAAATAATGAATTTATTCCTTATCATTTAATATTTTGAAACATTGAGTTTATATGATAAAACATTAATATGATTTGAGTTGAATTAACGAGTTATTCTGGGACTACATTCTATGTCATTTCGAGATGGGCGTAGTAGTACATGTACTTTAAAAAAAAAAAAAAAAACTAAATCCGTTAGGCCTAATGGCGACTTCCACGACTATTGAGCAAACGGGTTTCTTGTTGACTGAAGAATGCAGTTTTGAAAGGATGAGTTAGAGATAAGTCCTGTTGAGAGAAAATTGCTGGAATTTTGTTGAGTGGAACTGGAATTAAGTGCAAAGTTCGATGTAGGTACATGTACTAACGGAAAGTGTGGGACACGTGCATAATCATGATGTGGGATGCCAGGAAGGGTTCTCTTGAGGGTTGTCACGGCTTCCAGGTGGACAAGTGAGTGTTACAGAGGGTTTTTCGAGTTTTATCAGTGAATTTCTAAAGCTGTTGTACTTAACGTCATACGAAAGCCTCGTTTCGGTGCCCACTCATATATATACTACTCAAAATTTGATAAGGATCATAGATATTTTTCTGTTTAAAAAATTAATAACTGCATAACTGGCAATATTGTGTCCAAGTAAAATCAAAAACGTCTTCAACAAACTTGCACGTGCATTTCATGCCATGGGAAATGTGTTTCTCATCACAGTTTATGCTTTTGCTACCATTGCACGATTTTCACCCAGGCATCGGTGTCTGATTCTTTCTAAAATTTCAAACTCACTTCAGTGTTTACACTACGTTTATCAACACAATGCCCCCTCAACGTGTAAGGCGTCGCCTGACGACATAACAACTGGGCACAGGTGCTTGTGGACAGAACATTTAAAAATAAAAGAAGGGGGGTACCGGAAGTCCTGTCCACAAGCACCTGTGCAACTGGGCAGATGTATTGGAATGCTTGACGCTGGCTATTCACAACATGACGTTGCAAATGCACTAAACGTCAGCCAGAGCGTTGTGAACAGGGCCTGGAACCGACAGCAAACTTTTGGTACAGCAGCACACCGACATGGGGGTGGTCGTCAGAGGTCGACAACCCAACTCCAAGACCATTTTGTGGCTCTTCAGGCACGACGCCATCCCTTCTGGACAGCAACCAGCCTACGTAACGACCTCCTGAACGCCTCGGGGGTGAATGTGTCCACTCAGACGATACGGAATCGGCTTCACAATGCAGGTCTCAACTCGAGAAGGACATGTGTTTGAGTCCCTCTGACTGTTCGACACCGGCGGGAGCGATTGGACTGGGCTGAAAATCATGTCACTTGGACACAGAACGATTGGGTTCAAGTTCTGTTCACCGATGAGTCCAGGTATTGTTTGGACTTTACAGACAGGAGGCACCGAGTGTGGCGACGACAACGTGAACGTTTCCATGATGTCAACATCAGTGAACATGACCGTTATGGTGGTGGTTCCATCATGGTCTAGGGTGGAATCAGGGATGGAAGAACAGATCTTCATGTCCTGGAGAGAGGAACAATGACAAGGGTGCGGTACCGGGATGAGATCCTCGATGTTTACGTCAGACCCTACGCTGGTGCTGTTGGCCCTGAGTTCATCCTGATGGATGATAACGCCCGTCCTCATCGCGCCAGGGTGGTGGAGCAGTACCTTCAGCAGGAGACAATTGTCCGTATGGACTGGCCAGCGCGCTCGCCGGACTTGAACCCGATTGAGCATGTATGGAACATGCTGCAGGTTGTCCTTTCATGCCGTAGAGCACAACCCACGACTTTGACAGAGCTCAGAAACGCCCTCGTGGAAGAGTGGAACAACCTTCCCATTGGAAACAAGCCGTCATTGATGCAAGGGGAGGTCATACCCGGTATTGACACTTCATCGACTAAGTGTAATGATGGACTATTCCCAAAAACTGTGTAATTCTTTCTCTGGTTTGCTGTTAACTTTTTGTAATGAAATGCCTTTTGGTGTTGTTATCAGATTTCAAGCATTCCGTATTGATAAAAGTTCACGCATGCGGGAGGCCGGTTTAAATTTCATATTGTAGTAATATTACCAAATATACCCGATTTTTCCGAAGATTAACACAAAAGTATCACATTAGGGCAGACCTTGAAACAAACAATTCGACATTTTACTCATTCACCAAGTCATTTCTGTATATGTGTTACACTATTCATCAAAAGGTGTTGCACGTCTCGTGTTAATTTCCCTAAAGGTGTTGCATGAAAGATCTATAAAATTAACTTATTCAAATATATGATAAAAATCAATTGGAACGTATGTCTTGATTCAAACATTTTTGAAAATAAGTTTAAAAGATGTGTATTGACAAAATTAGCCAAAATATTTCGAGTTTAAATCAAGCAATAAGCGATTTATATGATTTTTAGCGTTAAAATGGAGGGGTATCCCCGAATTTCAGAAAAATTGCCTCCTTGAAACAAAATAAATTTAGCATGAACATGTTCTTCGAGTTTTCCTCTAAAAAACTGTCGCTTTGAAATTTTGTTTCACGAGGGCATTTTTTATTGTTGTAAATTTCAAAACATCGAAATGACTTCACTGATATTATTTTCAACTTCAGCTGTACGTTAATTTTCCATAATAATATATGGTCTACTGCGTGGTTCAGTGGGTAAGGTAGTCGACTTTTAAATGTAAAGATGTTTTCTTTTTTAAAACGACAGAGTTCGAATCCCTCACGAACACACTTTTTTATATTACGTTTTCCTTCTAGATTTTTTAAAATTGAAACACGCTCCTAGTTTTTACTAATGTTTCATGTCAAATCTCTGTTTATAACAATGTGCCGAGTTTGAAATAAGCTTCCAACATGGACTGTTTAGTTGGTGAATACACCGTGTACAATGCCACACGCGGGGACCGTGATCGGTGTAGCACGGGGATGCAATCTAATTAAAATTAGATCTTCCATCCGCTCCCCAGTTTTCGATACGTCGCGTGGACGTATCGAAAACTGGGGAGCGGATGGAAGATCTAATTTTAATTAGATTGTTGACAGAGGTGTTTAGTGCTCGTAGCGCAGGAACCTCTGAGTAGGTTTATGTGCTCAGAGGTGTTATGACGTGTTATGAGCCACCTGTATTCAGGGGAAAATATCTCGCGCTGCAATGTGAAAAATGTCTTAAGTTTGATTTTGTCGCATATAATATTACTCACATAAATCGTATATATGTGCTTGGTTGTTTGGGATTCCATCATTTCCTCTACATGCTATCAATTTTACTCTTCAAAACACAGGTAACTTTAAACATATAGATAACCGTCAATCATACACTGTGATTTTACTTGGGTTCCCTTTGAACAAAATGATCTGAGAATTTTCCATATAATTTTGAAAAAGACAATATTCACTGTGCTGAAGATATGTATCGTAGTGAGAAACTTTGCTTACGTTAAAAGAATTCTCGGTCCCCCTACGCCACAAGATTTTCACCCCCTTACGCCACACAAGGTTTTCAGTCAAATACTCGGCATATCATGATTTTGTGTTGGCTTTTTCAGTCGAATATTGAGTCCCATTCAAAGGTAATGTTTCTGGTCAAAAAAAACTTGGGAGTTTAAGCAGTAGGAATGAAGATTTCTCATTAAATACACCGAAAAATATACCCGGCGCCTACCCTACTTATATATTGTCGAAGTGTTTGGGTATTTCCAAAGAGTTCTAAACTCCCCAATTGCTAGTGCTAGCTTATCAATAACCATTGTCTTCCGTGCAATACTTTTGGCTATCTAGATTTATTTTGATTAAACACAATCAGTCTTTGAATACTTATTGACCTACTTTCTTCGCTTCGAATTCACATCCCCGTGCTACACCGATCACGGTCCCCACATGTGGCATTGTACACTGTGGAATAGGAATCGCAACAAACACGCCGAATACAACATGCAATACCTGTGTTTTAATAGTCAAGGTTGCTAACGAGAACTTGTATGTTTTTCTGAGTGAAACTCGTTGACAAAGGCATGGTGCCTTTTACGAAAAACAGTTTTGAACTTTGCAAAGCTTTGGAAGAAACACTTAAAGGCCAAACAAGGTAAAAAAAAAATTGTTAAACAGTGGAGATATATGTTCCAGTAGCAAATTGCTATGGTGAATACATTTTTACAGGTGCATGTACTTCGAATTATCACCGTGTACAATGCCACATGCGGGGACCGTGATCGGTGTAGCGCGGGGATGTGAATTCGAAGCGAAGAAAGTAGGTCAATAAGTATTCAAAGACTGATTGTGTTTAATCAAAATAAATCTAGATAGCCAAAAGTATTGCACGGAAGACAGTGGTTATTGGCAAGCTAGCACTAGCAACTGGGGAGTTTAGAACTCTTTGGAAATACCCAAACACTTCGACAATATACAAGTAGGGTAGTCGCCGGGTATATTTTTCGGTGTATTCAATGAAAAATCTCCACTCCTACTGCATAAACTCCAAAGTTTTTTTGACCAGAAACATTACCTTTGAATGGGACTCAATACTCGACTGAAAAAACCAACACAAAATCATGATATGCCAAGTATTTGACTGAAAACCCTGTGTGGCGTAGGGGGGGGGGTGAAAATCTTGTGGCGTAGGGGGACCGAGACTCGCAAAGTTTCTTACCAAAATCCTCATCTTGAACACAGTGAATATATAAATATCAAATTCAAACTTGTTCAAAGTTACTCTGATATTCGTACGATAAACCGATAATGATGTGTGTGACTTTCTATGCCATTAAATTTTCATTAAAAACATTTTCTAAAATACCACAATACCAGATGATTAAGACAGTTTCATATTTTAATGAAATTGACATGAACTATTGATAATTTCAAATAATGCAATGACCAGAAAGAAAAACAATCTTTGGTTAAATAAACACAGACACCTGAGGTATGGATACTACTTAGCCCCCCCCCCCCCCCCCTTATTTTTTGCACCATAATATCTTTGAAATGTGTGGATTCCCTGTCTATCTCACCCTAATATTGATTTATGTACAATCGTTTCACTTTTTTGTAAGCTTTAGAGATTTACCTTGTACTGGTATTAAAGCTTACAAAAAGTATGAAACGATTACATAACTAGAAATTAGGATGAGATAGACAGGGAATCCACAAATATCGGAAAATTGTCGCCACAAAAACATCAGGGGGTGGAGGTGGTGAGTAGTATCCTTACTTAAGGTGCCTGTGTAAATAAACCATAACGAGTAACACTGCTTTAAAAAATGAAGAGGATTTAGAATCGCTACCTAAATGCATTACTCCAAAAAAGATGTAATCTGAATCCTTCTTGGTCCATTAAACGCAAATCACTCTCAAGAAACTTTACGACCGAAACGTCAACGAATTTCCTATATTTTTGCAGTTACTGCCCTTTCACGGGAAATTGAGCGCGTGCTTAATACTGCGTATCGATGCGGTCCTAAGCTTCAGATAAAATACATGTAGTATGAACAAAGCTTACGGTAATAAAATCTTTATTATGCTGATCTCGAGCTTTAATAGGTTGCATCATATCTCTAAAAATAACAAGGTTTAGGTTCTTCGATGTTATGAATAACACTGTTTAGAAAAGTATGGATGACGGGGGGGGGGGGGGGGGGGGGGGCAGTCATGTCTAAGGTTTAATTCTGTCAAAGTTATGATACAATCACATGTGATACCAAGAATTTCACGAATATCCAGAAATAAAGCAAGATGAAAGCATATGATATAAATGTTTTCAGGCACGTAGGATTTTTTTCTTCAAAAAAGGGGGGGGGGGGGACGTCCACTACACAAGCGTCTGAAAATTCTTGAAAAGCAAAAACGAAACAAATATAACAAAACCCAGTTTAAATCCTAAATCGCGGGGGATGGAGGGCAAGAGATAGATCGGTTCCTTAAATTTTACAATTCAAATATTATTTTATTAATGGAGGTAGTTTATAGACCAAACTTTGTTCGTAAAATTAACTAACTATGCATGTACAGTAAAAAAAAAAAAAAAAAAAAAAAAAACCTTTGGCACTCCCTTCTATTGCTACGTGTTTGATAATTATTTTTGTGTACATTTGAGTAAGTTGATTTACACTAACATTGATTTTCAAAAGATCGAATTACACATGAGTAAGCATATTTCAACAAAAATATTGCATTAGAGAAGCGTGTTCGATAAAATTAACATGTTGCGGTCATTGACTCCTGATGTACATGTATATTTTTGTCCACAGTGTGAAATTATTACAAGATAATACTTGCATGCTTTGTTTGTACATGTAATTTCTGAAAAGTAATAATGAAAACTTGATATTTTAATGACATCCTTACCCTGGTATAATTTTTTTAGGACTGCGAAAAATCACACAAGGGACACATAAATATAATCAATGACTAAAAGTATTGTACAGCGTCAGCAATATCATTTCAAATTGTCAGTAATTACACTATTCATTAACTGGCACTTATTTACATGTACAATCAGAAATAGTAAATCCTTATAATGCTGCAATGAATTGAGGACCGCAATCAAACTCAGCCAGAGTTTGTTTTAACATGGACCGCAAGCATTCTCTCGCCAAAGGGTGCGTTACGCAAGATTCCCTTACATCTCTGTCAACACTTACGATCACGTGACAATACAATCAAATGATATACACAGCCATTCTCATTTCCTTTCCTTTTAAAAGTTCTGGCAACATGTAATACACCAGGCTCTTTCATATGCACTGGCACTTTGATAAGTACATTTTTACCATTAAGCTGTTTGTCTCTTATTTTACAAGTGTTATGGAATGTTTTACACCCTTCCTTACTTTTGATTCCATGTTTACAGTGATCTCTACCACGTGAATGACCTACATTGATACGCATAGTACGAAGTAGTTCCAAATTTAGTATCAGAAAACCGCGATTTTAAACAATTTACAGTAAGCACCCATCAAATTGCACCAAAAGCATTTCATAATATGACTAAATATTTAGTCCAAAACATAAATGTTGAATTATTAGAAACTTTTACAAGATTTCTGTAAAAAGCCGTGCTCGTACAATCTAATTAGAATTAGATGTTAGATCCGCTCACATACTCGCTACACAAACATCTAACATCCCATAGAGGGTCACGTCAGAGGTCAAATTTGCAACAGCCAATCAAATTTCCCCCTTCATATCGCAATTTCATGTATTGTTTAAGGAAGAGAAAAAATGGCGGCACCCACGATCGTTACTTATTTATCACGTGTTTTGATTAAATTTTAAACTATGGCGACATCGGGGGATCTTTTCATGTATACTTCAACAAAGATGACGTGTAGCGAGTATGTGAGCGGATCTAACATCTAATTTTAATTAGATTGGTGCTCGTAGCGCACGAACCTTTGAGTGGAGAATAGGACCGCAACGTGTTATGCGCCACCTGTATTCAGGGGGAAATATCTCGCACTGCACTGTGAAAAATGCCTTAAGTTTGATTTTGACACATATAATATTTCTCACACAAATCGTATATATGTGCTTGGTTGGTTGGGATTCCATCATTTCCTCTACATGCAATCAGTTTTACTCTGCAAAACACACATAAGTTTAAACATATAGATAACAGTCAATCATACACTGTGATTTTACTTGGGTTCCCTTTGAACAAAATGATTTGAGAATTTTCCATATAATTTTGAATAAAGACAATATTCGCGGTGCTGAAGATGTGTATTTTAGTGAGAAACTTTGCTTACGTTAAAAGGATTCTCGTCCCCCTTACGCCACAAGATTTTCACCCCCCCCCCTACGCCACACAGGGTTTTCAGTCAAATACTCGGCATATCATGATTTTGTGTTGGTTTTTTCAGTCGAGTATTGAGTCCCATTCAAAGGTAATGTTTCTGGTCAAAAAAACTTTGGAGTTTATGCAGTAGGAGTGGAGATTTTTCATTGAATACACCGAAAAATATACCCGGCGACTACCCTACTTGTATATTGTCGAAGTGTTTGGGTATTTCCAAAGAGTTCTAAACTCCCCAGTTGCTAGTGCTAGCTTGCCAATAACCACTGTCTTCCGTGCAATACTTTTGGCTATCTAGATTTATTTTGATTAAACACAATCAGTCTTTGAATACTTATTGACCTACTTTCTTCGCTTCGAATTCACATCCCCGCGCTACACCGATCACGGTCCCCGCATGTGGCATTGTACACGGTGATTATGTTGAACTCTTAACTTCCCATATTTTGTTTTGTATTCAGAGTCATGTGTAGTTGCCCACTGTTGGTTGTAGAAAATGATACTCAGAAGAAGACACGAGACAATTTAAGTTTCACGATTTCAAAAATTATGTTTAGACTACATGTATAATGTAATGACACATAAAATGTATTAGGCTTGTCCTTAGTATTGGGGAATCCTTCAGATATTTTAAAATGGCAAATACGCAATAAGAGTATAAATATAGATGAAGGTCAGTTCTACGTCACGAGTGCTGGCACGGAGCTCCGATTAGGGAATTTCCCGCTTCGGTGCAACATCCTCTTTATCGAATTTCCTTTAGTCCCTAGTCGTGAATTTGCTTTACCCTAATCATGGTCAAATTTCCTAACCGCTATATCCCTGTAATAGGCGCCGATCTTTCAAGTTTTATGGAATATTTACCTTCGACTATTTAGACTATTACAAAATTAACCACCACTTTTACAATATTTACTTCTTATATTTTGTATATCAGATGCAAAATAACAAATTTGGCCATCTTGGACTAAGGTAACGCACTTTACCCTAAATAGTCCGTTTCTACACAGTGATACTACTGTACAACACTTTGGTACTTTAGTACACATTGGTACTTTAGGAGGGAGATCGATATAATACTTCTAAATCTTTTTACCATATCAGAGATTGGCAGTTTATTATAAATCCTATATAGCTATGTTCGACACATAAACCCAGTATTTGCAACAGTCATTATTTAATAATACATAGATCCGATGTAAAACTTAAAGCTGACATGAATTAATAAATATAGTATAATTATATATGTCCGCCATATTTCTCTGCTAACCCGCCATATTAGATGGATATTCTATTGTTATATATGTAATGGTTATCTTCTAGCATCCGAGTAATATTCACATTATCAAATAGATGGGCGGTCCTTCTGTCACGAGTGGGCGGAGCGCACGAGTGAGAGAAGGACCGCCCATCTCTTTGAAAATGAGAATTTTACGAGGAGGCTAGATGACCGACTTGTCACATAATTATTTCAAAAGCTTTTCATTTTGCATTTATTGAACCATACTTTCAATACAATGGTAGGTTGCCATATACCATCGTCGGACGATGCATGTGTATATAAAATTTAATACGCTTTACCCGTAAAACAGCACAACTAACTTAACAAAAACTTATTATCCCTGTCAGTATCAATCACATATTGGTGGCTTCATAAATTATTTTTCAGGAATTTAATTCTATACATGTATTTGTACAAATGTTTTAAGAAAACATGTATAGCACAAATATTAAAGTAGGAAAAGGATTTAAGACTTGCATTAGCAAACTCTTTATTAAATGAGAGAGAGAGAGAGAGAACACTTAACATTAATACTGATTGAAAAAACCGGTCACAGGTATGTGTATATCTCTGTTATATAACACTTCCTGTCTGCTTCAACATCGATTCGTCGTAAAACAGCAAAACTAACTTAACGAAAACTGATTATCCCTGGCAGTATCTATCACATATTGGTGGCTGTATAACACAAATATTAAAGTAGGAAAAGGAATAGAGACTTGCATTAGCAAACTCTTTATAAAATGAGAGAGAGAGAGAGAGAGAGAGAGAGAGCTATTTAACATTACTGACTCAAAAAAAACGGTCACAGGTATGTGTATATCTGTTACATAACACTTCTCGTCTGCTTCAACGCCCCACAGATCGATCGGCGCACGCTTTACCCGTGAAACAGCAAAAGTAACTTCACGACAACTGAATTATTCCTGTCTTGTTTCTATTGTGTAATTCTGATGTTAGTACCGCCCCAATCTGATTAAAATCAGATCCTCGATCCGCTCCTCTCTTCTTCTTTTTTCTTGTCGCTACTCGTGTAGCGACAAGAAAGAAAAAAAGAGGAGCGGATCGAGGATCTGATTTTAATCAGATTGAGTACCGCCCATGCGATAACAAGGTGGGAGGAGCTCGTTTAATCACTTGTACCATAGTTTGGCGTGTTTTCTTTTGTTAAAAATATGGGTTATCTGTACATAACCCACACTTTTCTTCAAACCCCGCCCACAAACTCGAAAAAACAAAAATCACTGTCCACTGTATGAAGTTCCTCCAGATCAAAACTGAACATACAAACATGGATAACTGACTCAGACTAAGTTCTCCAAATAAATATTCGCACTCAATCTCAATTGAAGCTTGAGACAAGATAATATCGTCAATGGATTCGTTCCAAAGACTTTCTATTTCCATATTCTCCTCTATGTGTGCGAACAAGTCGAGAAACACGTGTCAGTAGAAATACGGGTATCATTTCAAAAGATTTTAGAAAAGACCCAGTCACGTGATAAGAACGCGTCCGAGAGACTTGTTTTGCGAACAGAGTGAAGTCAATTAAACATTATGGTTTCGCGCCATACAATTCTTTTTTTCCCCCGCTTATATTTCACCGATTTTTAAAAATTAATTGTGTATATATGTAAATGTTTTCCAGTCAATTTAGTCAAAATATGTACGATGAAGAATAGCAAATAGGATTTTTATAAGAGTAACTATCATCATCAATTAAATATGTTGCTAAATTTTTAAACAGAAAAATGCACAAATTTATATGGGTTGTTAGAATTTTAATTGCATCTTATTTCTAATTTTTGAAGCAAATACCGGTACTAGAGAAGTCGGAAAATGAATAAATATGAAAAAAAAATATATATCAAAACCAAAAGTCCAAACATTATGCGTTCAGAAAAGTTTTTTAAAAAATAATTAATGTTCATACCGTGGCATTTTTTGGTAATATAGTCATTTTATAGAAATATATGGGGTACAAAGTGTAATGTAAAGACCAAAAAATGGCACCATATATTGTAAACAGGCGATCGCGCTCCCGAAAGCTATAATAAAATATATTCTGTATAATGAATAATAGTAAACTATGGTACAAGTCACTTACCCCATCAATCTAATTAAAATTAAATCTTCCATCCGCTCCCCAGTTTTCGATACGTCGCGACGTATCGAAAACTGGGGAGCGGATGGAAGATCTAATTTTAATTAGATTGTTACCCCATATAATATTGTTGATTATGTTCAGATACCCGATGGGCGTGGTCATAATGACACTTGGGAGCTACGCTCCCTCTAGCTGCAATAATGTAGCCCTATCCAATTTTTTTTAATTCTGGCGTTTTCGGGATAAGGCTACAATTCCATAGGATCTCCGTAATGGTGCAAAATAATTTTATGAATAACCGATAATAAACTCTGTGTATTAGTCCCAAATGTTGTTTACACCAAAAGGAGTACCAACTTTGTGCTCGGGAATGTCTAATAAAGGTGTTTTTCATTAAATATAATGTACAGCATGCAAAATTCTTCGTCTGCTCCGCCATGCTTGTTATCGTGAGATCTCGTAGGTGGATCTAATGAAAAACCTAAACATTGACAATCAGCGCGAAAATGTAGTACTCGAGCCACTTCGACAAAGAAAGGAAAATCATATTGTTGCAGAAAGAATGTACACTCTGCTGTTCGGTTTTTAACTTGATATTAAATTCAAACCTTTTCAATACCGACGAAATAGCTTTCGCCTCCATACTTGTCCATTGATGTAAATACTACCTTATATGGCATATGCAAATGACTTGACAATCGGAAGTTGAAACTTCAGTACATCAAAACATGGCGCACAAATATGAATCGAGAAATTGGAACTTATCGAAATTGTTGAAAACGGTAGAATAGAGCTTCACAAATCGTAAGTTGCAGGATGTAAATTTATATATTGACTAAGAAACATAGAATATCATTTTATATACATAAAGAAAGTCAGGAAATGTTTAGAATGAGCGCAAATGTTGCGGGAGTGAATCACTCCCGCATTTGCACCATTACGGAGATCCTAAGGAGTTGTAGCCCTCTCCCTAAAAAAAAAAATCAGAGAGGGCTACATTATTGCAGCTACGCTCCCTCGTGTCAATATGACCACGCCCATCGGGTATCTGCACATAACCAACAATATTATATGGGGTAACTACTACATATGCGATAACAAGACCCTGTTGATGATAACCAGATACTATTCCTGAACAACAATAGAAAATCTCTGTAAATATGTGACAAATCAGGGTTCGCATGGTATATAAGGGGATGAGTTTGCTACGGTAGCAGGTCGTTCCGTCCCACAGTCGGTCCGTCCCTAGTCGATCCGTCCCTAGACGGTCCGTCCCATGGACGATTCGGCCCCTTTTGCTTAGTCGATCCGGCCCCTCCAATTTTTTTTTATCAAAGATATAATAAAAGATTATTACTTAAGAAAAAGGGAAGTTTTTGCATATATATTGCAGTTATAGTTATCAAAATTAGATAACTGCCTATAAACTAGGATTTATAATTTTTGTTTAAAGTGCAATGATTATGAAAATGTGTGCTCATTAATTATTGTAAAAACATCGTTATTCAACTATGTATAGCAATCAATGTAACTGTGTGTCCCATGTCCACTGATCATTGTGAAAACACCTTAGTGAAAACAGTTTTTATAACTGCATTGTTGTGCAACCTTTGATCATTAATTACGAGCTTACAGTAACCTAACTATTAGAATTTTTTTAATTTTTTTTTTAAACTCCAGAAGTTCAAAGAATTGCTCATGATTTGGAAATAGAATGTGGCAGGTAGGCCTATAGAAATATTCCAAGAAATGACAGAGTATTTGTCTAAAAACAAAAGGTATTCTTTGTTTTGAAAATGATGCCCACTTTATCGAACATTGTGATGTGTATAATGGTCTTAGAAAAAGCTGTCAAATATCAAAACATCTCTTCTTTTGGGGAAATACTGAAAGCTTATTTCAATATGGAGGAACACATACCTTTTTAAAATGCTTTGGCAAAGTATGTTTTTCTTGCTTTTAAAAGAAGAGACATTTGTTATGATAAACAGTCTCAAGAAGATTAATATACATTAAGTGTGATCAAGGTTAATAAGTCTGCAATCAAGCCATAAATACCATAGAGCATATAAAAGGATGACTACCTGATGGCAGAGAAGACATGATCAGCGGCACACACACCATGAAGATGAAATACGCAGATGTAAATAGCACTTGGAAAAATATTATTTTTTCTGGGCCGTATCGACTAGGGGACGTATTAACTATGGGACGGATAGTCTAGGGACGGATCGGTAATGGGACGAATCGACTAAGGGACGGATTGATTATGGGACGGAACGTCTAGAAAGCGTTTGCAACGCTTCACTTCACATCAGTATCTTCGATTCACCTGTGCGGGTAATTTCGACAGGTAACACGTACATCTCCGATACTAACTTATAGGACATCAAGAAGAAATGAAATCACGTTTTGAAACACCACACAGTGCTCAAAATTACAATAAACATATCGTACAGTAGTAAATCATTCTAAAAGATTTGGATAAATAAATATAGAATGCCTTTTCTTTACGTGAATGTGCGTACATTTGCAGTAAATATGTCAAAACTATACAAAAACGCGGAGAAATATTTCATCTATTATCTATTGAAGCAAAGGGTATGAAATCTATACCATTCACACTTACTGCAAGCAAAGTGCAAATACATAAATGTTACTGTATTAATAAAGATGGCATGGTCATGTATACTCGCCATGAAAAAGCATCGAATGCGGACGACTATTTACCTGAGTCTACTCGTAATATCTGTAATCTGTAACGGACCACAGATGTACGTGTACATTTGTCGAAAATACTCTAGGTAGTAGTAAAACTCCCTTTATTTGCATAATCCATGAAACAAAACGATAAACTCCATTTGTATTCCAACAGTGAATACCATTGTCCATTGTACAGACTACAACACACTTAGCTCGTCTTCAATCAGGGGAAGTATCAGAGTATGATATTTACCCTGTATTGTGCATGAATCCTTATACCATATGATTTACTGGTCAGAGTATTGCAGATTTATAAATCAGGAAATCATTTAGGTACAAAAATTGTTTGTGCATAAATAATTTGCATATATAACACTGCACAAGTGTATGAGAGAAAGAAGGGGGGATTCAAACGATGATCTTGTAATAATCGCGCTCTTCTTAAGACAAATGATGATATCGTTAATTCAATATAAAAGAACAGTAATTCAATCTACTCTCATTAATTGATAACACAGATTTATTTGATTCATTTAAAGCACGCAATAATTAAAAATTAAACATATCTTTAAATAAGGTTATTTTCAATTACTTCATTTTATGCTAATCTGGCGCTCAATAGATCTTATATATCTATGCCATTTTGCGTTATTGTACTAATTGTGCAAATTGTACTAATGCAAAATGTAATAATTGAGTTTATCATATTATGCGTCATTATCAAGCACATAGAATCAAGGGGAAGGGACAAGAGTGTCTGTTCCCCACCTTTAATAACAATATCCATTTTGTGTTATTTTGTAATGCAAATAAAAGATATATTGGGTGATCCCCCCCCCCCCCCCAACTTTACCCCAGCTTGAAAGTTCTGATATAATAGTAGAAGACACACACCACCACCAATTAAGAAAATGAAGATGTGAGGCACTCATAGTAGAGGACTAACCACCCCATCCCAACCCCAACGATTGAAGAAAATGAAGTGTAGGGGGAAATTATTGAGGCAGTCAAAGTAAAAGACTCTTTAACCCTTCACTCACATATTAGGACATTGAAAATCGGACAAAACATCTTGGTTTGTTTGGGTTTTTTGTTTTATTTTATTGCTGTTTTCGTTCATCTTTTTTTAATTATTATTTTGAATGGCAAGAAATTTTGAAGAATCCAATTTTCCATTTTTTTCCCTTCCTGTTGTAACCCAACCCCCCTCCCCATGAAAAATGACGATACATGTCTGATTATTACATGTACATTTTGCTTTGCAACACATGCATGCATACTAATTGTATGGTGTAGAATTGCACCCTTTACCACGTTTTTCTTCATTTACACAGTGTAAGGAATAGTAAATCGATCTCGGGGGCATAAAAATGCATGAAGACCCAAGATATTTTTAAGCGTAGGAAAACGGGTGGGGGAGGGGGGTGGCAGTTTATGTCAAGAACAATATTTTCACAAAACGCCGAACAGATCTTGAATTGACCACGGTCGAGTGTGTTTGGTTAGAACTCACAATGGGCGGTCAAACTTATTTGTATGGAACCTTTTATCGACCGCCAAACTCGCCCGTATCTTTATGGAATGATATTGAATACTCTATTGCTTTGGCTTTTAACACCAAAATTAGCAAAATCACAATCACGGGCGATTTTAACGCAAATTTAGACCAATAATAATCAATCCGATCAACTCATCAGTATAAAAAACATGTACAACATGACCCAATTAATCGACGAACCAACACATTTCACGGAAGACTCTTCTACACTTCTAGATGTCATTATAGTTAGTGATGATAGTATTCTGGAAAAAGTTTATGTTGGTGATTGTTTTCTTGATCAGAATATTCGTTATTATTGTCCTGTTTTTGCACTGATCAGCCAGTATAATCAAGTCTGTCATTCTTTTAAACGTGAAATATGGTTAATCAGCCAAGGAAATTACGATGTGTATAGAGAAAGCCTAAATTTAGTTGATTGGGATGAATTATTAGCCGATCCTAATATCGACACTAATGTAAAAAGATTTAACGAAACCATTGTCAAACATGCAAAAATCAATATTCCTAATAAAATGGTGACAATTAGAAAATCAGATCCCCCCCTGGTTAAATAACACAATTAGAACACTCATTCGTAGACGAAAACGATTACATACTATTGCAAAAAGAACTGATGATCCTGGTAAATGGTCAGAATTTAAGAAAATTAGAAATCTTTGTATTTGCACCGTGCGCAAAGCTCGCGACGACTACTACAATTAGGTATCAAACAATATATCTGAGTGTAATGATTCGAAAAAGTGGTGGGATATGGTGAATAAGATATCAAACACTCATACCAGTTACGACTTACCTCCCTTAGAAGTTAATGGTAATGTTTACGAATACAATTTTGACAAAGCAACGACGTTTAATAATTTTTTTTACAAACCAATCAAAAATTGATGATTCAGAAGTAACTCTTCCTAATAACAACGATTGTATTCGTATGTATTCAGATATTACATTGACTGAAGACGAAGTTAAAGATGTTCTCCTTTCTTTGGACACGTCTAAGGCGACTGGGCCAGACCTAATAAATCCGCGTCTTCTAAAGGAAGCTGCTACCATATTAAGTCTTCCATTATGCAAATTATTCAACAAATCCCTTCACAATTCATTTTTTCCCACAGAATGGAAACGAGCCAACGTGACACCTGTACACAAAAAGGGCAAATGTAACGATATTACAAACTACAGACCAATCTCATTATTATGCATCACTGGAGAGGTCATGGAAAGATGTATTTACAGCCATATTTATAGTTACTTAGTAGAGAATCGGGTTTTTTTTTTGTATCAATCAATCAGGTTTTGTTTCTGGTGATTCAACAACTAATCAATTACTAGACATATCCAACGACATCGACAGAGCATTAGACTCGGGGAAAGAGGTGCGCGCCGTGTTTTGCGACATTAGCAAAGCGTTTGATAGGGTTTGGCATAAGGGTCTACTTTTCAAACTACGTCAAGCTGGGATAGGAGGTAAATTATACTATTGGTTTGAAAATTATCTTCAAGGTCGCAAACGAAGAGTTGTGATAAACTCATCAGCATCATATTGGTGTAACATTGAGGCTGGCGTTCCCCAGGGCTCAATACTGGGTCCGCTGTTGTTCCTTGTATACATAAACGACATTGTTTTCGACCTGAGGTCCATTATTAAATTGTTCGCTGATGATACTACCTTATACATTATCGTTGACAACCCGGTAATTGCAAACTTGACACTAAACAGTGACCTTGACAAAATACATAATTGGTCTAAACAATGGTTAGTTATATTCAATCCTCAGAAAACTGAAAGTTTAATAATCAGCAACAAACGGAATCGAATTGCACATCCCGACCTTTACTTAAATGGACAAAAAATAACTGAAGTATCACACCATAAGCATTTAGGATTGCATTTTTCCAACAACGGTCAATGGTCGTTTCATGTTAATATAGTCCTAGCGAAAGCGTCATCTAGGCTTCACATTCTCAGAAGACTGAAATCTTTATTGGATAGAAAATCATTAGAAAAATTATACTTTTCACTTGTAAGGCCAGTTATTGAATATGCTGACGTTGTTTGGGACAACATATCACGGGACTTATCTGATAAACTTGAAAAAATTAACATAGAGGCAGCTCGTATAGTCGCAGGTGCGACAAAATTTGTTAGCCTAAATGATCTTTATCGTGAGGTCGGGTGGGATACTTTGCTCAAAAGAAGACAAAAACATAAAATAATAAAATTTCATAATATGGTACATGGGAGTACCCCAAATTATTTGTCGTCTTTAATCCCTCTTAGAATTAATGAAACACACCAATACCCCACTAGGCGATCGCACTGTATTATTCAACCAAAGTTCAACACAAACCACTATGCACAATCTCTTCTTCCGTCCACTACACCCTTTGGAAAGATCTTCCATCAATCGTATAAGAGAATCCTTCAATTTCAAATTCAAAACGCGTGCTCAACACAAGCACTTATAAAATCCCCAAACATTTTCTATTTGGCAAAAACAACGAACAGATACTGCACACACGACTTAGACTCAACTGTAGTACTCTTAAATCCCATCTATTCAAGAAACACATAATAGATAATCCATATTGTGCCTGTGGAAAAACCGAAACAACAACACACTTTTTACTTGAATGTCCTCTCTTCAAAGATGTAAGAATTTTTTTTATTGATCCAATAAGACCAGTAACTGTAAATATCCGTTTACATGGAGACTTAACTAAGAATTTCTCCTATAATAAAAATATTTTTAAACATGTACATCATTTTATCACCGCATCCAAAAGATTTGTAAGTTAATCTTATCGAGTTTCGTTTCTATTTGTAAAGTGGTTTAATTTCTTGTTTGGAAGTTATTGTATATTCATTTCTTTCTGACCGTTAATTCAGGGTTCGAAATTAACTTTTTCAAGCACTAGTCCGTACGGACTAGTCACTGTTGATGTTCACTAGTCCGCAAAGCATTTCACTAATCCGTCCAGTACATCATATTAAATGATCTTCATTTTATTATACCCCCCGCAACAAGTTGTGGGGGGGGGGGGTATACTGGAATCGGGTTGTCCGTCTGTCTGTCCGTCCGTCCGTCTGTAGACGCAATGGTTTCCGGACTCTAAAGCATTACCCTTTCCACCTACCATCACCATATCATACATATGGACTACCCATGGGATGAAGATGTTCCCTATCGATTTTGGGGTCAAAAGGTCAAAGGTCAAGCGCACTGGACATCGAAGTAGCAATATGGTTTCCGGGCTCTAAAGCGTTATCCTTTCCACCTACAGTCACCATATCATACATATGGACTACCCATGGGATGAAGATGTTCCCTATCGATTTTGGGGTCAAAGGTCAAGCGCACTGGACATCGAAGTAGCAATATGGTTCGGTTTGTCATGCCATTTGTTTTTTACACTCAGAAAAGAGGTAGTTTATACCTATTACCAACACCCTTTGGGAGTTGGGGTAAGCGGGGGGTATTCTTAGTGAGCATTGCTCACAGTACCTCTTGTTCAACAGTATTTAATGAAACCAAACACATCACAGTTGCAATCAATTTAATTTCTGACACGTACAGAAGAAAGAGACCACCATATTTTATTTCGCATTCAAGATCTTCAGAAGCATACAATATTAACCTCCAAGTTAATCCTTTTATATACATCCATAAGTGCGTTCGAGATCGACATTCCTGTTGTTTTGGTGCTCAGATCTTAGAGCCACAGGAGTTCGAAATTTTATCAATAAAGTCAATAAAATTCACTCGACTGACCAAGTCATGAGCTATAGTGTTATGAACTACTGTGTTAGAGTCGCGAATGACGAGAACATGTGCGCACAAACGTGCATGTTCTCAGACCACACTACTTGCAATTCTTGCACCTAGAATACGTTCTCGTGATGTGTACTCGGCGTTCGGAATCGGCAGGAATTTGACAATTTGTGCACGTTCGAAGAACAGCGGTCTCGAATGCACTCCATGTGTTTGGAAGCTCAGGATGTCATAGTCACGCAAACACTTAACCATGCAGGTAATTAATCGACCATAAGTTCAAACATCTAAGAGACTCGGACAAATCTTGCTAAAAATCTTGACCATATTCAAGATTGATTTCCGGATTTTCACTAGTCCGTACGGACTAGTGCTCTAGAGAGTTCACTAGTCCGACAGGTTTTTTTTTTTACTAGTCTCGGACTTACGGACATGAGTTAATTTCGAACCCTGGTTATAAACATGTATGTTATGCATCTGTATATTTATATTGTGAATATGTTTATGAACTTGTGTTATTACATCTCTTCAAATGTTTATCTATTTACTTGTTAAAGTTTTTTCTTTCATTTGTCTTTACTTTTTCATTTTTATCTTTGTCATGCAACAAGGGCAAATGTACATTTACCATTCAAAGTTAATTCAAGGAAACGGATTAATATAAGTTGCTACAACTTGTTTCCGAATCCTGTGTGCATATTAATTAGTGTGTATATATAAATTGACATATTCAAATGAAATAAAGTTTCAACTAAGCGTAGGAACTTCATTCACGAATACATAAAAACATGTATTCAGAAAAATCGCATGCATGCATTGCAGGACTATAGAATATGTGTGTTTTAACGTTTCTGTAACATGCCATAATGATTACTTTCGGGCTTGAGTGTAATTTATTCATAAATATTTTCATTTCGTAGATCTGGCGCAATGGATATATACTGAAAATAGACATACCACTGTACGTCGAAATTTCAAATTCAATTGTATTCGACAAGATGTTGGTATTCATAAATCAGTAAAATTCGTGTTTAGGTTTTATTTGACATGATACAGTGTCAATATACTGTAATGCATTAGTAGGATATGCAAAAGGCAAGAGTATAAACATTTTCTAGTATCGATATCTATATGATCACGAAAAAACATTATATGATTTATATCCGGATTCATATACCGATTTAGATATCAATAAAAACAAAGCTGCATAGTTTGGGGGAGGGGTTCTAATGAGTCCCGTTATTCTAACATACAAAGTCAGTATTTTCTACATGCACAATTCAAAGTAATATTTTTTTTTAATTTGTAATAAATTCAATTATAAGCATCAACTCTTGTAAGTTTCCAATATATTGTCAATCACAAATTTTTAAATAGCTGGAAATTTTTAATGCTTGTAAGCTTACCATTATATCAGTGATCAATTTTCTTTCCTTCTATGAAATGATATATTGTCAAAGTAGCTCTCTCTCTCTCTCTCTCTCTCTCTCTCTCTCTCTCTCTCTCTCTCTCTTTCCTGCTCAATCAATGAATATGGACATACAGAGACCGATTCCCGATTTCTATAAACTGCAAAACCTCGACCAGACAAGCATTCAATACAGGAAAAATGTTCGATTCTGACATCCCCCCTGACTGAAGACACCCTGTTTGGCACGGGTGAAGTGTGTCGCAGTCTGTATAATGGAATGACAACGTGTTGTAAAGTTCTAACGAGATACAAATGGAGTTTATCATTTTGTTTCGTGGATTTATCAGAATAAAGAGAATCTAATATTTTCGGTAAGTGCACATCTCCAATATCTGGAGAATAGACGTCCGTATTTGACAGTTTGATACGTTTTGGGTTTTTTTGTTTGTTTGGTTTTTTTCTTTGGCGAATATGGCATGCACCTGTATTTTGGAAGAATTGATATATATATAAATAATATATTTTATGCTCTTTGCTTATTCCATTCTATCAGTATGCAATTGGCAAATGATTTCTCCGCATTTATTTCACAAGAAACTGCAAATACTTGCATGCACTTGCAAGTATGCAAGAAAAGCTTCTTCTTTTTTCATTTTTGTCTAAATTATTTAAACTTTTAGAATTTAAACTTTCAGAATGTTGCACTGGTATACAATAAATATTTTGCAATTTTGAGCAAAGCATGTTTTAAAATTTGATTTTATTTGTTTCTCATTCCCTATTTATTACTATCGGAGATGTGCACTGGTCGAGTCCACCTAGAAAAACCACTCAGGTGTGACAATCACATTTGGGGTATATACGGGTAGAGTAAATTAGGCTACCTGAGAGAAATATGGCGGATAAGATGGGAAAGGTGTACGTATTTATTAATCCATGTCAGCTTTAAACGGTACCAAGTTTGATGCACCAGATGCGCATTTCGACCAAAAAAAATTTAGAGGCCAAATTTGCGGCCAGGCCAACTTATGAGGCCAGGCCAAAATTTGGGATAGAGCATAATTAGAGGCCAAAATTGGGGCCAGGCCAATTTTGAGGCAAGGCCAGGCCAATGGGGCCAGGCCAGGTTTTATAATATGCCAGCATTTCTTGCTTTTTACTGTTATCACAATGGGTAACGGGATATATCTGTCAGCGTCCTACATTAGTGGTCACCGATGTTCTCATGGGAATATAAGAGTCCATTGTTTTTATTTCTGATTAAGGTTAGCCATTATCGGTGCTTTATGATTTTGACTGGGAACCTCGAAGTTTGAGTCAGTTCTGTATTGGAGTTTGATACAGATGGATGTCGGTTTTGCACCGTAAGCCGATGGACTGATGTGTATATTGAACTTCACTATTTGAAGTTGTTCAACATAAAATGTGTGTAAATATGTGTATATTTGTAAATAAACTTTAAATATAACATCTGCCTTATTCTTGGACATTAGCACGTTATGTACAATATGTAATAGATTGTGATATACGTTTGGTTTGTAAACATCACATTACAATAAGGAAGTTTCATGTCATCTTAAATTTGTCATAATCTTTTAAACTAGCTATACAACTTTTATCAATGGTTAAACCTTGTGTTGAAATTAAATTTGTATCTTTTCTAATTTCAGCAATAAAAACAAAATGTATTGCAGGCATACGAAAGCAAAATGTACTGGAAAGCTTACCTACCTTTTAACTGACATGACTACCAATATAATGACAGATAAAATATAAAAATAGAAATGACGTAAATCTACTTTCATTTTATTTTCCAAGAACCCCATTTGTAAACATAAACTGCATTTTGTAAAAACAATCAGGAAAATTCCGATGGTTTACAATCCTTGTATTGGGGGGTGGGGGGGGGGGGGGGGGGTGGTGTCTCTTGTGCTTTTAGTGTATTCTCTGTCTATTCCGTCATATAGCGAACTGATAGCTGCTCATATACCAGAGGCTTGATTTTTTTTTTATCGAAGAACGTTATATCAAACCTCTGAAATAAATAACACTTTTGACTTTAAATATAAAATCAAATAAATCCACAGACATAGTTGAAATGTTTAAACTATTATATGTGACAGATGTTAAACAACACAAAGTAGGCTATATTCAGAGACTAAAAGAATGGGTAATTCACAGCACGTGGCATCTTCGCTAGCCAAAAGTTTTCGGTCCACTCCGCTCCCCATATGGGTAGATGAGCACGTGGAAACGTTGATCGATACGTAAAACTAAAGTTGAAACGGTAAAACCATGCTAACAATAGGCATAGTTCAAAGGTTACTGTATTGCGTCACTTGTTGGCTTCTCTTCATTGTTTCTATATAGAATATGATTTATTTCCAAATTAGGGCCCTCTCGGGCATACAGCATACATGATTGTTAACATTTCAATGTGCAATGTTTATTTTAAAAAATGACGATAAAAAGAAAAGAACAAAACAAGAGCAAAATATGCACTATTAGTATGAGCAATGTTCATACATGAGACATTTTAAACATGATATATATATATATGTATTTATTGAAGATACCTAAACACGTGTACGTGTTTATCATTCCTAACATCTATTGGTTGTTAGCATCGTCACCTAGTCAGGTGACATTAATATTCATGGCACGGGCTGTTAGGGCCCGTGTAAGGTATTTCATACATGTAAAGCCATTCGAAGGCTCTTTCTCGTGCAATCCGTTTAGTCCCACCCACCCTCCCAATGCTGTGTACTGTGAATTTTATATTTTGTTTATTCTTTATTTGTAGAATTCGGAGAGAAGTGCATAAACTTTGTAATTGTGTACTGAATTATTTGAAATAATTAAACTGCATATAAGAGCGCTTCATATCCTACACTACGTGTTTGTGTTTATTTTATAAATGTTTTATGTTCGTTTGAGTGAAACGAATAAGAACATAAATATATATAAAAGCGATACAAGACTTTGGAAATGTAGGCATTAACAGTTGTGTTTGCGAGCAGCGACACCTATGGGTAGAGAATGGAAAGAACACATGTACTTTATACCCCCCCCCCCCCCCCCCCCTCTGGTGGTAAAACGTCATTAACGCACATTTACATGTAAATTTACACTTTACACATGATACAGTGTATGTATGTGTGTACCTACAACAGGGAGTGTGTTATGTATATAACAACAACAATTCATGATCTTATTAAGTCAGCAAGTTAAACATCTTGTGTTTGATATATTGTTTTTTAAGTAACAAAGACTTTAATTCAATCTAATTAAAATTAGATATTTGATCCGCTCATGTAATCGCTACACACAACGATTGCATGAGCGGATCAAAGATCTAATTTTAATTAGATTGCAAAGACTTTGTGACTGCAGCACTCCAATCCTAAATAGGGGGGACTTCTAACAGTTTATCTTTTAAACTAAATACTTGTATCTTACATTTAGATTAATAATGAGATGACCTTTTAATTCCATTCAAGCATAAATTGTCAGTTAGTCTTTTAGCTATTTCATATCTGTTAATTTCTCATACTATGTGTTGTAAATCTTTGGTTCTGTTTTTAAAAGAGGTATAGTACATTTGCTGACGCAACGGCCGACTCAGAAATCTAAATGGAAAACACCGGTTTCCAATAATAGACTGACGTGTTATATTTAAATATAAGGCCGACGTTTTTTATGTTTCGTTAACCAAGATAAATAACTGCCGCAGTTTAGCATTACTGACATTTATATGAGCCATTCTTTAATCAATAAACCATTTTCTTATTTGGAATGATGAACAGTACAATATTTTCATAGGTGCATTCATATTACACAACAACCCTTTTACATACGGCATTACTTAACTCACTGTCTTTTTCTGACATAACTGCAGCACCTTTAATAGATTTCATCAGTTCAGTTGCCTTTGGTTGATAATTCGAGAGTTTAGTTTTCCCTAAATATCATATGACAGTTGCTACGTGAGTTTTTATATTTACTTTTGAGGAGTCAAACTGTATAACAGTTCTTTTACTCCCTTGACCTATTTTTACTTATTACATGCTGTGCATTTGTGCCCTTTTTCCTGTAGTATTTGTTTAGCTTTTCGTCAGCCACCTTACGGTTTAAAAATCCTGTGCACACTGGAACATGTTAGTGTAAACAAACGGAACTACAGTGATCTCGGAATAAATTCCCTTTCTTTAAGTCGTAACTTGCAAATATTGGAAGTTATGATGAAAATGACTATTATTTGTTATAATATATGTATCACATTTATAACACACACACACACCCTCTCAAGACAACGATCCCAAAAAATGAAGAGGAAAAAAAAAATAGATTAGGAAAATATTGGACTTGAACTGGTTTAAGTGTAAGATTACCAAGCACCTAAACCACTAGGTCACCCAGGCATGTAAGTTTAAAGGTTTAACATTTGACAGGCTACTAAAGCTCAAGGTAAATTTTGAGAACGATTTATTCATATTTTATCCATTTTCAACAAGAAGGCCACCTTAAACCAAATTTCCTCAAATGGACTTATGTACAGTCTTACTCAAGTAAAAGAATTTCAGTGTTTTATTTCTGGTTTAGGGTGGCCGTTTGCAACAGTTTGCAATTTTTTATGCCCATTACGTTACATCTACTATATAATCACGGTGATGTTTATGCTTGTCAAATAAATATACTATCAACATATAGATATCTTTATCAAGTAATTTGGGTTAACACAAGTATAAACTGACATTGTATAGCAGAATATTTGTAAAAAATGATATTCAAGAAAAAAGTATTTGTGTAGGCGAAATTGCATACCAAGTGCGCTATACTCCTTTGATGCGATACATAAATAAATACATGTATTATACCAGGTGTAGAACTAAATTACAAATAAAAGCAAGTTCGATTAAAAGAAGGCTATGTTTGAGGGAAATTGATGAAAAAAATTATTTAAACTTTTACTATGTTGTTTTCGGGGGGGGGGGGGGGGGGGGGGGCTTTGGGTATAAAATTTGAAAATTCAAGTCTTTTTCAGTATAATTATTTTTTTCATGGCAAGTTAATGATTTTAAAATTCTTATGCATTAGTATGAAGTATATGAAACGGTGGATTCTGTGGATGACTTCCCGCTCTCTCTGTAATTTTTCAGTGCTTCCCTTGTTCATGATAAACCTTTAATTTTGCAAAATGCTGACCTCCTCATAACATTATTGCATACAATATTTTCTGTTCCGTCTTCCGTTTCATTTTCCGTTCCACGTTTTAGCAACACCCTAGTTTCAGGTACGAAAGCCGGGTAAAGAGTATCTTATCAGAGCAGAGGTATCTAATTTGCTACAAGTAACAGCTTTCCAAAAAGCTTGCCTGACTAAACATATTTCTCTGACTGCAAGTAATAAGTACTTAATGAGTGATATTCATCAGAACATGTATTCTGCAGTGTCAGGTCCAGATAGGAAGGGGTGGGGTGGGGTGGAAAATTTTGCTAAAAAAGATAAAAATAACGCATTTGAGGGTAGACCCCTTTTCAAAACCAAAATAAATAAAAAAAAAAAAACATTTTCAAAATTTCATGGATATCATACGTCCCTGCTCTGCATAAGTCGACTGTAAGTTTTCATGCCAAGAAATCCCGTCCGGTCTGAATTGGTTGGCTCCAGTAGGACCATATTGCATGCTGATTAATAGTAGCTGTCGCTTATCTCTTAATTGAGGTCACTGATTTATAACGGTTTTTCTATACCGGGGAATTTGCTAGGAATTTTTTGGCATGCAAGCATGTAGGCTAGTAAATTCAAGTATGTAACCGTGTTATTATGTATGTTTGTAACTCAGGGGGTGTAAGTTGTTTCTCAGAAATGTATACCTCAATGTTGTACTCTTCATTTTTGTGTAAACTTTTGATTTTACATTTCTCTCTATAAAAATGTATCATTGTTTCCCAAGTAGTGGTGACGTCTCCATAGTAAGTAAGTAAGTAAGTAATTTATTTCCAATTTGGGGCCCAGAGGGCATACAAAGAATACAAAGTTCATATACATAAATCATAAAAGAGTGATTATTCAAAAGATAGATGAAAAATAAAATTTACAAGTTCATGATAAATCAACTTTTCTTAGTAATGAACAGCTATATATGTAATTGGCAAATTTTTCAATAATACTGTCACATTCGTTGCTCATAAGCCAGATAAATTTTTGTCTATTACACAGGTTTATAAAATTCTTGCACAAAACGTTCATGGACTCTATGAATGGTTTTCTTAAGTGTTGGCATGCTATTCAGTCAAATACAAAATGGAATTCATCTTCTACACAGTCAGACTTGAAGACAGTACATATTCTCTCATTTACATGTGTTTGTGTGTAACGTCCAGTTTCAATAGCCAAAGAATGAGAACTAATTCTGAAATTTGTGAAACATTTCAAAACATGAAGATTACGAATTTCTGAAAAATATTTTTCTCTACAGAATCTTGTTTTGAATAGTGCATAGGTTCGTAATTTACCAAATTGTTTGTCTGCATTGTCCGAGAGTGTATTACACCACTGATATTTAAATCTTTCATACAACTTATTAGCAACAATTGAAACAATATTTTTATCATGTATAGGGCATTGTATATCCAACTTATTCAAAATATTAAACAGAATTCAATCAATCAATGTACGCGATCATCCCTACATTATTATTTCCGTTTGTAGACTTCAGAATCACTGTATCAGACACCTGCATGGTTATTAGTTAAAAATGCATTCTCCATTAAGGTGTAAAATTCCATTTTGAAAATAATGAAAAATAAAGGTTTGGTTACAGCGTTCTTGTTTTTCAAAAAAATATGAATGGTATGAATGGGAAATTTTTAATGCTACTCTTTGCTAAGATATGTTTGTCAAATAACCAATTCCAGACAATAAAAATAACCAATCCGATTAAAATCAGCTTCTCGATCTGCTCCTTTATTTTTTTTATTTTTTTTGGTCCAAAAACCAAAAGAAAAGAAAGAAAAAAAGGAGCGGATTGAGGAGCTGACGTTAATGAAATTGTAAAAACATTCGATATCTATTAAGGCCAGTGGAAAGGTTATTAATTTTTTCAAGTATGTGCATAAACATAGATTTGCCTACATATGCACATCAATGATCAAGCATTATATACTTCACCTGAAAATACAATAAATACGAAGGGAAAATTGACAAGCTATTTTTTCATAATACAACACATTCCAATGACGATACCTCAAAACAAGTGACCTCCAGAAACCTAAAATGTATTTTAAATCATGACTTAGTGCACTGTCGATATAACATTTGAATGGGAAAGATATATATGGCCACTTGCTACTCAGCTGCCCATTATACAGAAGTGTGTAACAAGTAACTTTAACCAGAACAAACAAGAGGTGTAACAGTTTGAAAACAAATTTAATCTATATTTGAACACCAATAATTACATGCATATATTATAATACATTTGCAAAGTACCAACAAATCCTTTAAAATTACGTTTCTTATCTTCATAAAAGGGGTGTTATCGGAGCTCCGTGACGTAGAACTGACCTTCATTCAAATTTATACTCATTGTGTATTTGCCATTTAAATACCTGAGAGATTCCCCAATACTAGGGACAAGCCTACTACATTTTATGTGTCAATACATTATCACTGTCATGATCGTGTGCAGGATTGGACAAAACAAGATGGCAGACGGCAGTTCCAAACAAAGGTAGGCTCTTAAAACTCTTCATTTTATATATATTTATTATATTTTCGTAACAAAAAACATGTCACTTTATGGTCCTAAAATGGTGACGTGACCTATTTCGGTGACCATTGTTAATATACGTTTGCTAAAAGTTTGTTAAAACGTAAATACAGCTAGGAGGAATGTGCAACTAAACCTCAATGAATAAAATAACAGTGTAGAATTCTAGACTTTTGGTATCTCTATATTAATTTGAAGGTTTGCTTGAAAAAGTACTAAGTAAATGGGCTTATTTTTGGGGTGCTCGTGTTGATTTTTTGCATACTCTCCTTCTAGTGGTTCATTTTCGGAAAACAATTGAAGATGTAAATTATCTACTCTATATATGTTTGCAAACACTACGGCGAAATTGATGACGCAATCTACACCCGGAAACGACAACACACACATGTAAACAAAAGGTCACCGATTCTGGTCAGTCACCGAAATAGGGCAGTCGACGATATTACTGATTTTTGATAGTCTGACGTCTTCGATTTTTTAGTTTAGTTTATTTATTTAGGAATAGGCACATATACAATATAAATACAAGACAATATCACAGAGGAACACATAGTTAAAACAAAAGTTGTTGTTAAATACATAAGATAAAAAGGTAAATTTTAACAGCTATTTGACTTTAAGAGCACGCTGAGTAAATTAATGGTATATGCCTATGCCAAGGATAACCCATGAAAGCCATATGGCTTATTTCCAATGGGGTCCTTCAATGGTCGTGCTTGGAGATAAAGGCAAATCTGTGCCTGTATCAATAAGAGAGTCCATTCTATTGAAATGTATGTTTGGATTTGGCGCTTTGTATACTCTTTACCGGAAATTTTTATACCGTCCCACACGAACGATAACTCTTACAAGCAAACACTACGAAAAGAGGGAATAGAGCTACGACGATTCTTAAACGAGCCTACGACAATTCTTTATGTTTCACAGCAGCAAATATTACCGTAAAAAGTTTGTAAAGAGATGAATACTTGTTTTGTTCTTTTTTTTTCTTTTCTTTTCGTTGAAATCATTTGCCTATACATTGGTAGAAAATTCCCAATTTGTTCGATTTTGACGCTATTTTCCCCAATTGAATGGGTACCGGTACCAGTGCCAGTGAGTGGGTAGAAAAAAATCGCTGTAAACTGAAGTTGTATTCCTCTGAAAGCTTATGTGTAAATTTCAGGACAATATCTGTATCTGTGTGATAATGTATTATTTTGAAGTGTTTTAAACTTAATGCCATTCTAAACCAGCAAAAAGAAAACGACATCAAAATACTCATGGGGGATTTTAATGCCAAAATAGGAAAAAACAACTTAGGTTATGAAGAAATAATGGGAAAACATGGAATTGGTCAGATGAACGAGAACGGGGAAAGATTTGCTGAACTTTGTGCCAACAATAAATTTGTCATTGGAGGAAGTATATTTGCACACAAACGAATACATAAAGCCACATGGGTATCACCAGACCATGTAACAGAAAACCAAATAGATCATTTCTGCATCAACAAGAAATTTAGAAGATCACTTCAAGACGTTTGTGTCAAGAGAGGCGCAGATGCTGCAACAGACCATCATCTATTGGTATGCAAAATACAAATGAAAAATCCACGGGTGAAGTACAATGTCAACTTCCTGAAAGACAAATCAACAAAAGAACAGTTCAATATCAAGTCAAATAAATTTGAATCACTAGAAGAACTTGAGAATATTGAAGATCAGTGGAGTCAGATTAAGGAAGTCATAACCAGCACATGTTAAGAAACCCTTGGAAAGAAAACATACACACAAAAAGAGTGGATAACACCAGAAACTCGCAAAAAGATCCAAGTGAGAAAAGAGACAATAAACTGCAGCAGAACAAGGAAAGAAAAAGAAACAGCTCAAGAAAATTACAACAAAGCCCACAAAGAGGTTAGACAGAGTACAAGAAAAGACAAAAGAATTTTTGTAGAAAATCTAGCTGCACAGGCAGAAGAAGCTGCTAAGATGAGAAATATGAAGGACCTGTATGATATCACAAAAAAAAACTTGCAGGCAGTTTTAGACAAACAAGCCAATAGATTAAAGACAAAAATGGAAAAGTTCTAACCACAACAGAGGAACAGTTAGCAAGATGGGCAGAACATTTTAAAGAACTTCTAAACAGACCACCGCCTGACATAACACCAGATGTTAACAAAGCCAAAGAAGAACTTAAAGTCAACCTTCACCCTCCATCCAAATTTGAAATAAAACAGGCAATTTAAAAGTTAAAATCAGCCAAATCTTCTGGCCCAGACAACATTCCTCCAGAAGCTCTAAAATCAAATCCAGATCTTACAGCAAATATCCTTCACAAGATCTTCAACAGCGTATGGAAAGACGAGGAAATGCCTCAAGACTGGAACAGCGGCCATCTAATTAAGCTGCCCAAGAAAGGAAATCTTAAAGAATGCAAAAACTACAGAGGCATTGCACTACTATTAGTAGTTGCAAAAGTGCTAAACAGAATCATCCCAACAAGACTCTTGAAGGCCATAGACGAGAAGCTCAGAGACCAACAAGCAGGCTTCAGAAAAGATCGATCATGCACGGACCAAATAGTAACACTGAGAATAATTATAGAACAATCTCTAGAATGGAACACCTCCCTATTTCTCAACTTTGTAGACTTTGAGAAAGCTTTTGACAGTTTAGAAAGAGAAGTTTTATGGAATCTAATGGCACACTATGGAATACCACAAAATTTCATTAACATCATCAGGAACTCCTATAACAACATGAAATGTAGAGTTATACACGAAGGTCAACTTACAGAAAGTTTTGATGTCAAGACTGGAGTCAAGCAAGGTTGTTTGCTATCTCCTTTTCTCTTCCTCCTGGCAATTGACTTTATCATGAGAGAAACAACTGAAGGGAAAAGAAATGGAATCCAATGGACAATGTGGCAACAACTGGATGACCTGGATTTTGCTGATGACATTGCCCTCATCTCCAGTACCCAACAACAAATGCAAGACAAAACATCTCTCCTAGCAGCAACATCAGTTAAACTAGGATTGAAACTAAATGAAAGCAAGACAAAAATTATGAAAATTAATGCAAAGAGTAAACAGCCTATCAAAATAAGGGATACCACCTTGGAAGAAGTTGAGGAGTTTACTGACCTAGGAAGCATTGTGAGTGTGGATGGAGGTACCGATGCTGATATTAAGACCAGAATAAACAAGGCTAGGGTCATCTTCAACATTCTGGGGAAAGTATGGAATGCAAAGAACATCTCGAGAAACACTAAAATCAAGATTTTTAATTCAAATGTAAAGTCTGTGCTTCTGTATGGGGCAGAAACATATGGGGAACAAGAAATGCCACGATTTCAAAAATTCAAAGATTCATCAATTACTGCCTGCGCAGAATAATGAACATCAGATGGTTTGATAAAGTAAGAAACAAGGATCTTTGGAAAAGAGCAAATCAAGCCCCCATAGATATCCAAATCAAAAAAGCAAATGGTCATGGATTGGACACACACTGCGAAAACCACCAAGCAGCATCACAAAACAAGCCCTCAAATGGAACCCCCAAGGAAAAAGAAACAGAGGAAGACCAAGGAACAGTTGGCGCAGAGATATGGAGGCAGAATTAAAAGAGCAAGGCTACACCTGGAACTCAGCAGAAAGATTAGCGCCAAACAGAGTCAGATGGAGGGAGTTCGTCAATGGCCTATGCTCCCTAGAGGAGCAAAGGGCTAAGTAAGTAAGTAAGTAAGTTATACATGTATATAAGAGAAAGAGAGTAATGATCAAATATAAATGTATCAATAGTTTTTAAAGTAAATTACACTGATATAGAATGAATGCTATGTATCGGTAGATATGATATCAGCCTTGATGTAAGACATTATTATATATGTTTACATAAGAATGAATGTGTGTATTACTATATACAGGTCTGATGTGTTGTAAATACACCATGGACATGGTTCCAATTCTTTCTTTTGCCTGAATCCACAATTTGGTAACTATTGTAATTATTGCTTATGATATTGTATATTAGCATTGTATATATATTCATAATTGAGATTTATTATATTCAATCTATTTTGCTTGAGTAAAATAGAAGTTATTTCTATTACATAGTACAGATTAATTCAGTGTAATGCAATTATTTTATTACCTATGATAAATGCAAGATATCTAGATTTTATCATAACAATGTGATAATTTATTTATGTTGATACTGTAATTGATATGTTGTTATATGTTTTGTAGGGTGTATATATATATTATATTCATCTTCAAGATCACAAATATAGAACCTAACGAAAAAAAAACAACTGTGTTGTGTCTGCATTAATACCACACGGTTACATCTGTAACGGAAAAAAGTTTAGAAAACTGAACTACTTATAGCCTTAAAGTAGGTCAAGGATGGACCAATCCAGCTGAAATGCAAACTCACTCTTACAAATTTTGAGGGAGATATTGTGACCAAATTTCAAAGTTGTATATGCATCCATTATGAAAAAAGTCCGGAAAACATGACCCGGGACTGACGGACAGCCAGCCAGCCAGTCAGACGCACGGACAGCACCATAACATAATATATCCCGTCTAATGACGGGCGTACAAAAATCAGTCTTGTAACAATGTTTATTATGAATAAATAGTACTGAAAACAATTAACAAATATCTCACAAATATCAAGCACAAAATGATAAACAAATATCACAACAAACAGTGATCTAATTAATATTGCACTAACAAGCACAAAATAAGCACAACATAATAAAAGCAAGACTAACCACAAAATAAGTGGATGACAAGACTAACCAATGGTGTTAATGACATACACAACGTTTCTCAATAATATATAATTTTTTGGTAACATTTCAAGTACAATTCACTTGCATCCTAATTTGTTTCTACAAAAATACTTGAGGAATATTACCAGACTTGTTTTAGAGTTGCCATAATTTGATAGTTCCTGGTTGTGGCAAGTAAAAATGTAAAATTAGCTCTTGTGTAATAGTATTATAAAAGTTTGTTTCTATAAAGTACACTGTAATTGTGCAAAGAATGGGCAACAAATATTTGGAACAATCCAGGTTTGAACCCAGGACCCTTGCATTACTAGTTTTAAAAGTGGTCTAACCACTGAGCTATCAAGCCTGATATACAAAGTATGGTATTACTACACTATAAAACTTGAAACTTATTTCAGAAATCATACAAGAACTCTTCATATCAAGGAGATGAAAAAAAAAAATTAGGAAAAAATCGTGTATTATTGTGTATGATCTTATGGATGAAGACATGTTGCCTTGGAATATAAACATGTATGAAAATAATAATTACATAAACAAACGAGGTTTTCATTTTTTATCCTGCATGTACATGATTACTAGAATATGCAACATCAAATTGGCACTACAGCTAACAACAATACTGTTGATGGGCAATGGTATGTCATTAAACAGAAGTAGTGATGTGTGTGGGAAAATTGTGGTCCCTAGTGATTTATCATCTACTTGCAATGTCAACATAAAATGGCGATGCAGAGAAAAAACAAGCAAGAAAATCTATTCTTGCATACATATCTTGGTCTGCCTTTACTAAGCTACAAATACTATAAAAAATATATGAAAAGTTATCTGAACAAATCAATACATGTAATGTAATGTTAACAATATAACTGAAAGACAATGAATATTTAGTTTATCAAAACGAGACAACTGTTGTCCTTAGACAGGCAATGCTGTAGAAATTTTATGCAGACCTCATATAGCTGATCAATCAAAGGTCTCATATGGCAATTTCTTTGTGCGTAAAAACAAAAATGAACAAGAGGCCCATGGGCCACATCGCTCACCTGAGCATGTTGCTGACCACAAAGAAAAGTTGATATCTGTTCAATACCAAAGAGAATATAAACATCATAACTTTATAAATCTTTCACCCCTCATCCCCAAGGCCATGATTTAAATCAACTTGAATCTCCACTACCTGATGTTTTTATATTAGGATGACTAATTATAGTCCTGTTGGTCTTGGGAATAATATTTTTTTAATGTTACCACTTTTTGTGGCCCCATCTAAACCAGGGACCATGGCTTCAGTCAACTTGAATCTGCACTACCTGGGGATGTTTGTCTGTCAGCATGAGTAATCATAGCCTGGCTGTTCAAGAGAAGAAGACTGTTATAAGACCTTTTACTATATAATCCCATGAAACTTTTACCCCTAATTGAGGCCCAATCCTACCCCTGGGAGTCACAAATTGAATAAATCTGAATCTGCACTATCTGTCGATGCTTGCATATTAATATGACTAATCATGGCAGTGTTGCTTTTGAGAAAAAGAGTTTTTAAAGTGCTTCCCCTATATATAACCCTGTAAAAAATTGTTTTCCTATTGTGGCCCCACCTACCCTTTGCAGCCATGATTGGAAGACATTTGAATCTATACTATCTGAGGATGCTTGCATACTAATATGACTAATCATGGCCCTTCTATTCTTGAGAAGATTTTGAAAGATTTTCCTATATATCCAAATGTAAACCTTTAATACCTTATTGTTGCCCCAACCTACCCCTGGGGGGCATGAATTGTACAAACTTGAAACTTCACTTTGTCAGGAACTTTCAAATAAGTATTTTTATTTTTTCCTAGCCCAATGGTTCTTAATAAGATTTTTAAATGACTCCACTCTATTTTTGCTTTTTCTTGAGTCAGTCTATTTTCCCTTGGATTGGGGCAATGGCACATCATTGAAACGAACTTGAAACCCCTTCACCAAAGATTACTTTGTGCCAAGTTAGGTTGAAATTGGCCATGTGGTTCTAGAAAAGGAAATGAAATGTGAAAAGTTTATAACGAGAATGATGACAGAAAATGGACAAATTTCAATCAGAGAAACTCACTTGTGCCTCTGACTCAAGTGAACTAAAACAGAATTAAAAAAATTACTAAAATACTAAACTGTAAAAAAAATATATCAATTATGATTAAAGTATTACGTGGAAAAATACTGTGGTTTCAACATTTTTTGCTAGATACAAATTTTAGGTTTTTTTTCATGATTGTGGCCAGTCCACAAAAAACACAAACTTTGCTCTTTATGGAAGAAAATAAAGTAGAATTCCATGAAATAACCTATTTACACAACAGTACCTTTACAAAACAGTGCCTTTGAAGAAAAAAAAATTTACAAAACAGTACCTATGAAATAAATTTATGGAACAGTATCCATGAAATTTGATGAAACCACAGTTGTTGATAAACATCAATGAATGATTATACTAAAAGCCTCATTAAAACAAAGCAAATTAAAAGAATTCCATAGGAAAAAACTAAATAAATTATGGCACAGCAGTTTTAGTCCTCCCAGAGGCATTTGCTAAATCTGTTTCTTGCTGCATTCTTAAATATAATCAAGAACATGATACAATTGTAAATTTAAAACCTGGGATCCAACATAGTATAATTTGCGGTAGATTTCCAATGGTGAATACTTTCAGTTATTGAATAGGTTCTGTATTGTAGCTCAACTACAACCACACTCCTCCACTTCCTCACTGACCACTCTCTCATATCCAACTGACCATTCTCCCATTCCTCACTGACCACTCTCTCAGCTCCTGCAACCACCTCCTCCAGTTCTCCACTGACCACTCTCTCATATCCAATTGACCATTCTCCAATTCCTCACTGACCACTCTCCCAGTTTTAATTAAATCATCATCCATAACCGGACCTGCTTCTGGTCCATCCTCAAACACAGGTTGTCAATCCTGACTAATCGAACTCGTTCCAGGTCACCGGCATTAAACACACGGTAGATCTGAAAGTTTTCGCGGTGCTGCTGCGCAAACTGAATCTGTTGGGAGGAAATCTCAAACACGTCTTTGTCACCAGTCAAGGTAGCCTTGACCTCAATAAAGGTTTTGATCACTTCAGTGTCTCTCCTATGAGATAATTCAAAGTCATACGGCGTTCCTTGCTCATTCTCTTTGTTACACCACTTGACTTCAATAATACTCGGATCCACCTCCTGCTGGCGTAAGAGATACTGGTGGACAAGGTGTTCACCCCACCGACCTATTTCTTGTAAGTTTGACTCGTCCTGGTCAAGGTCTAGAGATATGTCTGGTACAGCCTTGAGATTGGAACCTTGTCCTAACTCTTCATAAGTGTAATCACTCGCCAGCCCCGTCCAAGCTGGATGATCTACAATATGAAGCCAAAATGCATCATCAATTGTCATACATGTACTTAGTATTTACATAAAATGCACAGGTATCATAATATAAAGAGATTTTAGAAGTAAGTAATTTTTAAAAGTAGATATAGAATAGAGAATTTGTGTTTTGATGTACAAATTTTCAAGAAATCCAGATGAAAATTTAAGAATCTAATATGTTCTACTGAGAAATACATGTACTAAAAATTACTGATATCCATTCATTTCAATTACAAGATAACTTGTCCACTGTGTGTAATTCAAAATGTAAATCCATCCATACATTTCAACACCAAACTCTGGCAGCCGTTTCACTAAACGATCGTAGATCGTAAACGTAGACTTAAATGTGAACGTAGAACGAAAGATCGTTTCATTAAAAGTTACGATTTGCAATTTACGATCAGTATTGATCGTAACCCTACGAGTGGTCTAGGGCTATCGTAAGTGTTCCTACATGCACGTAAATGAACAATTATATATGGACGCCATGCTGGCCCGCCTGAGATCATTTTGTGGTAGTATTTAGCCTACCTGACTGAGTTTGTTTATACTTTGTAGGAAGAAAACAATCACAATGACTTGCAGTCTGCTTTTGCACAAAAATATTGTACAGTCCGAGCCCGAATCTTAAATCAATATTAGAGTTGTCCTTCTGTTACGCACACCCACAGAAATGCCAGTCTCACAGAGGTCAAGCCCGTTTTGGACCCGGGCTCTGTGATACCACATATATAGTAAATTCATTGTATCACAGAGTTCGGGTCCAAAACGGGCCTAGCCCCTGTGACCAGTCTGCTGAAGTAATTGTAAAGGCAAAGTGAGGAGGGGGGTGTAGTCCATATATCAAACTTTGCACGTAATGATAACGAGAACAGTTCTTAGAAAAGTAATATGGGGAGGAAGGGGGGGGGGGTATTGCTACATGTGCCTCCATCACCGTTAGTGTATATGTATATTTAAATTAGGCAGAATTCAAGTAATTCTCATAGACATGTTCAGAAATTAAGTTTCATTAGAAACAGTTCATTTAAATCCGAGACGTTACGATTCGACGTACTCAGCTTTTTTTCCCCGTCGGATCAATACCTTTGATGCAACTGAGTAACTGCATAATACATGCACATTCAAATGATAAACATTACAAATTTTAAGGAAAATATGATGATGACATGATTTGGTAATGGAAGAGGGGTTATAATTTCAATTTTGCAAGTGGAACGTTTCAATCTGTAGTTTTATGAAGGTCGTTAGAAATTAAACATACAAACCTAGACCTATAACTAACTAACTAACTTACTATATTTATTTTCCAATCAAGGGCCCTCAAGGGGCAGCATGAAAATACATACAAATAATGTACATATACATATACAAGTAAAGCAAGAAGTGATTACATAACACATAGTTATATACAAATACAGTGTCATATATTGTTCAAAATAAATTTTCCAGTTATATTTAGAATGGATGGCTCTTCAGAGCATAGTATGTAAATGAATTTTTGTTCATCATTGAGTTTGGTAAAATTTTTAACTTTTTTCTATAGCACCACAAAAAGATTTTCTTTCATCAGCAAACTTTTCACATTTAATCAAAAAATGGATCTCATCACCTAATAAACCGGAGTTGCATTTGTTACATATTCGTTCATTCCTAGTAATACCAGAATATCTACCAACTTCAATCATTAATTTATGAGCTGATATCCGTAACTTACAAATAGATCGTCTAATATCAAAATTTTTAATTTTATTAAGATAGTTCTCAAAACCAAAGTGCTCCTTAAGCTTAAAATAAGTGCACAGTTTCCCATCAATTAATTTATTTCGATTATTGTACCAGGTTTCAGTGTATTTATCACAGAGTAATTTCTTTACAATTTTCTTAAATCTATACTGACTAAAATCTCTTAACGGATATCCAATTTTAATATATTCTAAAGCTTTTTCTACTAGTGAGTACCATGACAGTTTGCTGTTTAAATGTAAAGATTTACTACATAGATAAGCATCCTTAAGTAGTTTAAATTCATTTTGGTTTTCAAGCCTGTACCAATAACAAATGATTGATTTCAAAATATCATGATGTAGAGGAAATCTCCCCAATTCTGATAGTACAGCAAAATTTGTACTTTTCTTATGTACACCCAGAATACATTTAGAATATTTATGATGAAGCTTCTCACAGTGAAGTGATTTAAAAAGTTTGTCTGGATCAAATGGTGATGATTTTAATTTATTCCATGAACCTATGTATCCACCCCATATTTCAGAATTATATAATAAAATTGGTTTTATTGTGTGGTCAAAGAGATGAGTACTTGTTTTAATTCCTGGTGCTAAACATAAAAAGTCTTTTTTCAATTTATAAAATCCTTTGAGGGCTGTGTTATATAGTTCAGATTTAGCGGTACTAAAACTGCCAGATGCAGAAAAAAAGGTACCCAAGTATTTATAATAAGGTGTACATTCAATATGTTTGTTCTGAAATTTAAATTTACACTGCAGTATTCTCCCAGCCTTGTTAAAGACAATATTTAGAAACATATATGTATACACAGAAAAGGGATGGGTCATTATCGGATCCTCGGGGTTCCGATCCCTTGTTTATAAAGTGCAATCCCGTGGGATCCGGGTTAGAATAGGTTCTCAGTAACTCTTGCTTGTCGTAAGAGACGACTAAATGGGGGGCGGTCCTACGGATAAGACTACAAACACTGAGGTCCCGTGTCACAGCAGGTGTGGCACGATAAAGATCCCTCCCTACTCAATGGCCGTAAGCGCCGAGCATAGGCCTAAATTTTGCAGCCCTTCAACGGCAGTGCAATATCAATAATAATTGTTAATAAATGATCTGGAATATACATCATCACGTAAAGTAATAGCATATGCTTACATGCCTAAACGGAAAAAAAAAATATAAAACGCATGGGGAAAATAAATTTCAAATCATTATAGAACAAATTGAGCCCATGATTTGTTTAAAATTTATACAAATAAGTGAATAGATATGTCATTAGTGTTATAGCGTATTTTACAACAATGTTTAAACGCTGGAGTTCATGTATATATCCATGGTTTGATGGAGGATAAAATTTCCTATACTTGTGTGCAATTTTATTTTCATTTTATTATCTTTTTTTTTTTTTTACCAATATCATTTCATTTTCTTATTTTTTTTAATCCTTTGAACATAGCTTATTTGACATTTAAAATTCTAAAATGTAAATCTTTTATGTCATTTCTTATATAATTTTTTCCAAACTTTTAGTCACATGAAAGTCAATAAAAATTATCCTATCAATTGTTTAACATTCTAGGAATTTTCTGTACGTTACACTAGAGATCGGGCTCAAAAGTTTCATTATTTTTGTTGACAACTTGCATGGGTTTCTGCAGACGATAAGGATATGTTTAAACCATTAAAAAATAATGAATGGTTCCCATTCTTTCCATGGTAGGATTAATTTTAAATCTACCTCCAAAGAGAAAAGAGTTCTAAAAAGTCAGACGTAAATTGCAATCGTAAGTGTTACGACTACGATAGATTTCGTGAAACGCTCGTTTAGTGAAACGGCCGCCTGAACACTTTCAGGAATTCTTAAATTGTTTTCTAGATGTTTCTTTCTACCTGAGTAAACAATTGTGTTAGGTGAGGACAAGTATAACTGAACATGTGTACACACCCATTAGGATTTTCTTGGACTCCGGGATGCAGGGCAGCCCCTGGCTGTTGTCAGTTGGATGCCTCCGTTTTCCACTTGGCTTATGATGTTCCTGATCTCCCTGCCAATGACCCTTCTCTTCACTATTTGTAAAGGACTCTTTTGGATGAGTTCCCCTTTCCCTTGTTATGTCATCACCACTAGATGGCACTGTTGAGTGGTGGGCTCCTTCTGTTTTGATACCTGCAGCCTCCTGTCCTTCCTCTCTCTCCTCCCGTGAGACAGATCTTTTATTCTCTCCTGAAGACTCTGTCTCATTTTCCGATATCTTTCTTTTTGTGCCTTCTACAAAATGTAACACAGACCGATTTGAAAATAAAACAAACACTAAATTCTTAACTGGCAAGATAGACTTTAAACCTATCACATTTCTCCCACTGCATCTGTCTAATTCAATTATGACAAAAACAATTCTAAAATATGAAAAGCTCATCACAGACAGAAAAATCAGTATCATGTAGAGGCAACACTGTTACAACTGCTTTTCAATACACTTTTAGAAATCATTGATTTTTGTTGATTCATCTCCAGCATTCAAACAAACATTCACCACAAGCATTCACCACACACATTCATCACAAACATTCACCACAAACATTCATCACAAGCATTCACCATAACCATTCACCACAAACATTCAACACAAACATTACAAATATTCACCACAAGCATTCACCACAAGCATTCATCATATACATTCAACACAAACATTTACCACAAGCATTCATCACAAACATTCATCACATACATTTAGGGCTGTTCCATTAAAACATATGAGGTACCCGGGGAAGGCACTTTAAAATTTGGGTAACCACCCATAGAAGCATAAAAATGTAATGAGGGACCACTCACAGAAGCAATTTTAGTTAGTGCGGCACCACCCATAGAAGTGAAATAAATGTGAAATACACTTTTTCTTTAAATTCAATAAGTATGAATGACTATTTATAACCCCTGAATAGAGGTCTATTTTCAGATGTTCCCAAGCATGATAGTAAAGAGAAGAAGAGTATCTTGGGTGTCATCACCATTCAAATAACTGGCCATCAATGAAGCTTGATCATAGAACCATCAATTTATTTTATCAAGACTGCATGTCTTTCTTAAACATGATGAACTAAATTAATTTTATAAGTCTACCTGTTCATAAAAAGTCTAGTATTGTAAATGTTTAAAAACAACTATTAAAAGTTTTAAAATTGACTAGTATTTTGAGTATTAAAAAACAAGAAATTGTGTCTCTTTACGTAAATAAAATGATATTCTATGTTTCTTAGTCAATATATAAATTTACAACCTGCAACTTAAGATTTGTGAGGCTCTATTCTACCGTTTTCAACAATTTCGATAAATTCCAATTTCTCGATTCATATTTGTGCGCCATGTTTGATGTACTGAAGTTTCAACTTCCGATTGTCAAGTCATTTGCATATGTCATATAAAGTAGTATTTACATCAATGGACAAGTATGGAGGCGAAAGCTATTTCGTCGGTATTGAGTTTGAATTTAATATCAAGTTAAAAACCGAACAGCAGAGTGTAAATTCTTTCTGCAGCAATATGATTTTCCTTCCTTTGTCGAAGTGGCTCAAGTAACTACATTTTCGTGCCGATTGTCAAATGTTTAGCTTTTTCATTAGATCCACCTACGAGATTTCGCGTTAACAAGCATGGCGGAGCAGACGAAGAATTTTGCATGCTGTACATTATATTTAATGAAAAACACCTTTATTAGACATGCCCGAGCACAAAGTTGGTACTCCTTTTGGTGTAATTTGTAAACAACATTTGGGACTAATACACAGTGAAGAGTTTATTATCGGTTATTCATAAAATTATTTTGCACCATTACGTAGATCCTATGGAATTGTAGCCTCATCCTGAAAACGTCAGAATAAAAAAAAATTGGATAGGGCTACATTATTGCAGCTAGAAAAAATCAAAAACCGTTTCAATGGACCACGAGCACGTTTCGTTTTCCATTTTGGACAAGGGAGATAATCCTAATTTCCGGTCGCTATAATTTTAGAGTCAAACTGGAAACAATAACCGGATCGCGGAACCTCATCGACCGATATAAAATGAAGACAGAAAACGGCGTTCGTTTCACATTCTACTTTCAACCATTCCCTTCTCTTGTTGCATTCCTCTCAGTTTCGGTAAAAAATAAAGATTTTATCAAAACAACCACCCACAGATGCAGTTTTCTGGCAGTAGGTACCCACCATATATGCAATTTTCTACCAATGACAAGCACCCATAGATTTTTTTTAAATTGCCGTCCCTGGGTACCTCATATGTTTTAATGGAACAGCCCTTACCACAAACATTCACCACAAACATTCATCACAATTTTTAACAACAAGAATTCATCCTTCACCACTGGGTTCCTTACTTCCTTCACTGTCCTGCCTCCCATACACAGCTCCTGGGCCCTCCTCATTACTCTCCCGTCTGTTGAAGGGTTGTCCCTCAGTCCTCTCATGTACAGTGATCCCTCCTCTTCCTCCTGAGGAGTGATCTCCCTTGCTTGCCTCAGAACTTTCCTCACCACCAGGGGGCTTCCTTTCATCTGTGACCTTAAACTGACTGGGCAGTTCCTTCACACTCTTCATGTAATCTGGGGCTTTGGGTGGAGGCCAAACTTTAGAATCAGCAACTTTTTCTTCTCTCTCCTTTCGAACTGCAAGTAAAACTCACAACCATTAACTAGTTACAAATGAAACAAAATCACTGTGTTTATTTTGTTTCAACTTTGTATTTCTTTACCAGTGAATGAACTTTGTGACATTGGTAGTAAGGATTTCTATTGAACTAACCTTTGTTTTAAGCTGCCCTCTGGGTGTTCGACATTGGTAGTAAGGATTTCTATTGAACTAACCTTTGTTTTGAGCTGCCCCCTGGGTGTTCGACATTGGTGGCCATGCTTTTAGTCCCTGACTGCCTTCCTCTGTCTGGTTTGCTGTTCTCATTCCTCCTGAATCTGGTTCCTCAGGCCATGATTCAATTTCTGTTGGGAAAATAAAATAAAGGTGTACAACCTTCAGAGATTTCATGAAATTTTGATATTGTCATACTGCAGTGTGTCAGAAACTTCATGAAATTTTGATATTGCCAAACTGCAGTGTGTCAGAGACTTCATGAAATTTTAATATTGCCATACTGCATGAGTGTGTCAGAGAGATTTTATGAAATCTTAATATTGTCATACTGCAGTGTGTCAGTTTTGAACTGCTGGTGTATGAACATTCTCTACCCAGAGTTCCGTGTTCTACTCGCACTATACCTCTGTCAATGTTTAATTTACAGAAATCTTGTAAAAGTTTCTAATATCCAACATTTATGTTTTGGACTAAATATTTAGTCATATCATGAAATGCTTTTGGTGCAATTAAATTGATGCTTACTGTAAATTGTTTAAACTTGCTGTTTTCTGATCCTAAATTGTGTACTTTGTATTATGTGTATGAATCATGTGGTGGAAATTTGATATAAACATGGAATCAAAAGTAAAAAGTACAATGAAACTTGTAAAATAAAAAACAAACAGCTAAATGGTAAAAATGTACTACAAAAAGCAAAAATGAAAAGAGCCTGACATATCACCTGTTGTCAGAACTTTCAAAGGGAAAGGAAACGAGAAAGAAGTCTGTTTATATCATGTGATTAAATTGTCATGTGATTCCAAGCGTTGACAGAGGTGTAAGTGAAGCTAGTGTAACACGCCCTCTGGTGAGAGAATGCTGTATGGATACCAGCTTTGCTTTGTTCTTGTGCAATGGTCATTTTGTTTACACAGAATTATTAGAGTACAATGAAGACTCGCTTGTGAATATAACCTGTCGTAAATGTGTTTATGTTCATAAATCACAAAGTTGGTATACAATATAGTTTTTCTGATACACCAACCTGGTTCAACTGGCCTTTGGTAAGTTGGTAAAATTGGTTGAGGGACAAACCAGACTGGTTCACTCGGTGGAAGCGGGTAGCAGTCGTACTGTTCCATCACATCCTCTAGAGTATGTAGTTCCTTGGTAATTGGTGTGATTAGATCATTCAGAAAAGCCCTGTAGTAACAGAGAGAAAGGGAATATATTACAAACACTCCATAAAAATCTATCTTCAATTCCATAGACAGGTTTCCATACATGTAATTCCATGAAGAATGAGAATCTAGTGTATCAACTCACAGAGGCCAAGCACATTTGTAACAGGGATAATAAATAACAATATCAGCATTTTTTCCCATTTATAACTAGTACTGATAAACTGTATCATTCCCAATGTCAAATACTATAAATTTTGAAGCTGAATAATGCCCTGTAACAAACTGCTAAGTCTTCAAAATTTGAGGCTCATAATTCGCCTTGTATGACTCGTAAAAGTTTCTTCACTTCCTCTAAAACAGACACGTATGAGTTTCTTGACTTCCTCCTAAATAGAAACTACAGGTCAATAGAATGGTGCTTTTTTTGGTAAACTTGTAAACAATTTAATGAATATTTGTTTATATTCCTTAATTTTCATTTTTTTTTTAATTTATTCTAGTGTTAATTTTATAACATATGCCATATTTTGACATGAAAGAAAATTCCCAATTCGTTCTACTTTGATGCCATTCTCCCCCAATTGAATGGGTATCAATACCATTCCCATAAGTTAGGGGGGAAAATGCTGCATATACAAAGACGTTCGCATTGACCCCTGGTTACAAAACCGGCTACGTCCTTATGTATTAACTGTACATGTGTGCCATATCACAGATCTTGCAGTCATTCTGCACACGTTTACCTCAGTTCTTTGGACCACATGTCGTCTGAGCTGGAGAAGAATTTGGCGATTTCTTTGTTAATGTCTGGATAAGACTCTGTGTGTTCTTGATCGAAAAGAAAAGCATTGTCCTTCTGCACACATTTCTCCTTCCTCAGGACAATGACATCAGGGCTGTGTTTTAATGAATACATCACCTCCAGGGTTCTTACCTGAAATGGAAAAAGAACAGTTGCATTTATATGTACATGTTTAAACGATAATGCATATTTTGATTAAAAACAGCTAGTTCTCGGGTTCTACTTTACGAATCCTTACATTTCATTTTTCAACAAAAATTGAAGATAACAATATGAGCTCGTTAAACCTAGCCTAGTCCAGTTCAAGGAATACAAAGTGTTTATCTTATTCACGTAGATTTCAAAAGGGTTATACAGTAAAACATGTTTATAACAAAGTGCTGGGGTGAACAATTTTGATTTGTTATAAACCTTATTTGCTAAATCAATCCAATAAGTTCACAACACATTTTAAAACTACAGGGAATGATTAATTCATTTCACTGTAAGTGTGAATTCATTATAGTATGCTCACTGTAACCATGATTTACTGTATTATGACTGAGATTAAAGGTCTGGATTGACTGGCAGATCAAAATCAATATGCCCTCTGATTTATCATCTTATGGTATAACATCCCCCCAAGTGTATGGTTAGTACTTTCCTGTTAACATTCCCCGTTCCCTGATAGAAACATTAGGAGTCCACCTTGATAAATTTATTTAGGGGATATCTTTTTTCTCATTTGTTATTTGAGACCATTAATGCTGATTTAACAGTGACAAACTGAGTTTTACCAGCAACGTGTCACAAACTGAGTTTAATCGGCAACGTGTCACAAACTGAGTTTAACCGGCAATGTGTCACAAACTGAGTTTTACAAACAACGTGTCACAAACTGAGTTTTACAGGCAACATGTCACAAACTGAGTTTAACCAGCAATGTGTCACAAACTGAGTTTAACCAGCAACGTGTCACAAACTGAGTTTAACCGGCAACGTGTCACAAACTGCATTTTACAGGCAACGTGTCACAAACTGAGTTTTACAGGCAATGTGTCACAAACTGAGTTTTACCAGCAACGTGTCACAAACTGAGTTTAACCAGCAATGTGTCACAAACTGAGTTTAACCGGCAACGTGTCACAAACTGAGTTTTACAGGCAACGTGTCACAAACTGAGTTTTACAGGCAACGTGTCACAAACTGAGTTTTACAGGCAATGTGTCACAAACTGAGTTTAACCGGCAACATGTCACAAACTGCATTTTACAGGCAACATGTCACAAACTGAGTTTTACAGGCAATGTGTCACAATCTGAGTTTTACCAGCAACGTGTCACAAACTGAGTTTTACAGGCAGCGTGTCACAAACTGAATTTTATGTCACAATGGAAAGCTTTTCATCTAGTTAATGTTCATTTAATAGTCTCAAACATCAGTACATTAGGCAATCAAAATGTAGATTATAGAAAACAGTTATACAAGCACTCAGAATACTTGTGAAAAGACGTATTTTTATCATGAAATATCCTTCCAATAACATACCTTGAAGAACTGCAATGATGCCAGTCGCTGTGGGAAGTTCTGGTTCTGAAGGTCCTGGTAATTGTCAGGCTTATTCTTATAGATGTATCTCTGTAACAAAGGCACTGTTACATGCATGTATAACTGCAGGTCTGGGCAGGGCTCAAACATCTCAGAAATTTCCCGAACATCTACACATTCTGATAGCTTCTTCACAGAACAGAATTCATAGAATGGCAAAAGTTTTTCTCTCAAGTTTCGGTCTGTTGATAACAAAATAAAATGTTATAAAGCAAACTCTTTGTACTAAAAAAAAAAAGGGATCACCTTACTATATCTTAAAAGCAAGAATTTTATGGCAATCAAGATGCAGCATTCTGTAGAATTACAAAAGACGTGAGGAGAGATGTGTCAAGTTTTGATGCATGCAACACTGAATGCATGCAGAAATATAATTACAAACGTCAACAAAAGAGACATTCCCCACACAAGACTGTTACAGCCTTAAATTTGATTCTGAATACTAATGTTTCTTTTGCCTCAATCAGTTTGCTAAGGATAGGTTATATTTACAGCAAATTTAAATTTTAGCCCACAGTGAAATAACAACATGAGTATTGCAAACAATTTGGATGACAAAATTTCAGTGTAATATCTGTATCCATGAGACAAGAGGCCCAAAGGCCTTAACAGTCACCTGAGTACTAGTGAAAAAGTTCAATACTCCCAAGGGCTTGAAAAATTTCCTGTTCTGAATATCTAAGCAAAAATGTTCAGCAACAGTATAAAACAAGATGTGTTCTTAAAACTTCAATGCCCTCAAAAGTGCATACACTGATGAAAGGCTTTACAAAATATAATAGGTGTATTAACATTAAAACCTTAATTGATATTACTAATTTGGACCCATCCTAGAGTCAAAACCCTGGGTTGTGAAATTTACCATTTTTTGTACATCCTTTTCTGCTATTCCTAAGTATGCATTTAGAATTTATACAGTAAACTTACACATAAATACTATATACTAAGTTTGACCCCACCCTGGGGTCAGAACCCCTACCCCAGAGATCATCAAATTTACAATTTTGGTAAAGGACTACCTGCTCTTTCTAAATATCCATTTAGTTTCAATTTAGTATCAATAGCACTATATATAAAGAAGATGTAATTTAAGTGTTTTACACATAAAGGCTATATAGTAAATTTCATTATCATCGCGGGCCCCACCCTGGGGTCAGAACGCCTAACCCGGGGATCATGAAATTTACAATATTGGTAGAGGACTTCCTGCACTACATCAGAATATTTTTGAAAATTGGTCACTTTTGGCCCTACCCCTAGGGCCCCAGGGGTGCAGGAGTCCGTCCTGGAATTTACAATTTGTGTCCCCCTTGCTTCATACCAAATTTGAAAACAATTGGAATAGTAGTTATGAAGAAGTTAAAAATGTTCAATTTGTAACGCACGACAACGGATGACAACGAATTGACCTAAAAATGTACAGGAAACAATTCGACCTACTTTTAGCCCTAAAGTAAGTCAAGGTGTACCAATTAAGCTGAAATGCAAGCTGAACTTGTATTTCTCAATGAGAAAGCTTGTGACTAAATTTCGGGGCAATATCTGTATCCGCAACAAAAAAAGTCCAGAAAACTATTTAACCAACTTTTAGCTGTAAAGTAGGTCATGATGCACAAATCCAGCTGGAATACAAACTCACACTTACACTTCTTGAGAGAGAAATTGTGACCAAATTTCAATGCTTTACATGTATCCATTACGGGGAAAAGTCCAGAAAACATGACCTCAGATGGATGGCCAGCCAACCAGACACACAGTGTCATAACATACTGTAATACATCCCATCTCATGACGGGTGTATAAAAATCAAAATGCAGCAAAAATAAGGCTGTTATACAGTATGCAGTTTGGTTTCAAAAAATTTCAAGCTTGCTGCATTTGTTATACAGAAACCAAAAAACCTGTCTATTCATAGCAAAAATTGAATTGACCTTGAATTTTGTAATCACTAAGATGAAAGGGATTTAAATATCATTTGCATATTGTGCTTTCAATCCAACATAAGGTAACAATACCAATCATCATCCAGACCAAAATTGTTGATGGTAAACATTCAGCAAAATAATGGCAAATTTATGTTGCACACACTCTGTAACAATTAAAAAATAACTTGTGCTTCACAGACTCTGTGACAATTAAAAAATAAACTAGCCTAAAACTGCTTTTCCTCCACGTCTGGGCTGTGGAGTTTTATCCTCCATGATAACAAAGTTGACATGGTCTTTCTTCTCAAACATTTTCTCTAGTTCCCTGTTGTCTGCTATCATGGGGTTCTCCTCCACCCCCACCCATTTATTGTTGGTTGTGGCAAGAATCTTCTGCCCTTCAAGTTTCCTGCAGAACAAATATTCCTGCATTCATATCTTTAGCATCATGGTAAAACAACATTATGTACATCATCTACTGGGTGAGGAATTGCTGTACCCCAATACTAGAGATAAGCCAGCAAATCAAGTTAAAGAAAAGGCAGCCGAAATGAAAGTTCCTAACTTTCTAAACACATAATACATGTACATGTAGTAGCAAATTAATGCACTGACCACATACAAAAGTAATGATACATGTACAACCAAATAAAATAATTTCCTCTTATTTTTTTATGCATTCATTTTGGTTACAGATTGTAACAAGAATTTCTTCCTGAAAATAATATTTTTTCCTGAAAATAAGTCCCTCATTTTTTTTAAAATTATTATTATTAAGTTAGAAGTCACAGCTTTCCTGCAGGATTTACAATGTCAACAATAACTATGTAACACAAAATGGAAACTACAGCATGCACTTACTTTCTCAGTCCTACTCTCTGTATCTCAAGGACATTCTGCTTCGTTTGATAAGGCATCGCTTGGGATTCCTCTGGGTTTAGTTTCCCCCCAATGGTAGCATACAACTGTAGAGCATCGGATAAAACTGATTTATCAGACAGACTGAGAACTTGTCCCATCAAAACTAGTAACTCACAATACTCCAACATACTGGGTTCTATGGAGATTTTCCCAATATTCACAAACATTACTTTGAGATCAAGCATTTGTCCATAAGTGTCAAAAAGAAGAGCTTTCTTGGCTAGCTCTAAATGGTAATCTTCAATGATGTTGCTGTGCTTCAATATCAATCCAGTAGGATCTGACCACCACACCTCTTTGTTGGTTAGCATTCTACCAGCTACTAGACTATTTAATGACCTCTGGTTCACAGAACCGGATTCGATCCTTACTGGCAAGTGTTTACCTGGCACAAAGATGACTGGGTGGTTTTGGAAGAGTTCCGTGGTTTCTACTGGAGGAAGCTGGTTATTAAGCCAGAGATATACATTAAAGATGTGTTTTTGAGTGGTGACAAATATTTTGGGAATTTGCTCCGACTCTCTGTTGCCCCACTCGATCAAGCATTTCTTTAAATCCTGAAGTCCTACACGATGTTTAATTCCTAAAAACTGTCCAAACGAACTTCCAGGTGGCATCTGAATGCCTAGATAAAGCACAGAGTGAGCCAGCAGGTCCATTATCTCTGGCAGAGGAGCATACAAACAAGATGGCTGCATCATCAGCACCTTCTCCATCACAGATATCATCTCGTTCTCCACACTTACACATGTCTGTAATCCTGGCAACCAACTGGAGGTTTTCAGAAGTATGCTGAAGGATGTCTCCACATCTTGACAACGTTCTCCTGATTTGTTGTACAGGCAAGTGGAGGTGTATTTTGAGAAGTGTCTAACCCACTTCTCTGCCAGAAGGACAGAGAGGATCCTCATCTGCTGGGAATATGAGGATGGTTGGCCATTGTTTTGGATCAGTTCTCTCAGCTCCGTGGAGGACCAATCTTCAATGTAACTTCCCTCTTGGATGGCACCAAGTATTTCACCCAATGGAGCCCAAGGAGTTGAATTCTTGGTAAAACAAGAATAAATCTATTAGTGCACTAATACAACTACACATTGGAATGACTTGAGCAGCATTTGCAGCCTACTTACAATGTTTTCTGTTGAGATCTCCACCCTCATCTGTTTTACTTCTATGAAATCAGTCACTCCAATCTTGGTGAAAAAACCCCGCCATTTCTGGATTTCAACAGGATTTCGTTTGTTCTGGAGATAAATTGAATCCAGCAAAATCCAGTCGTATCCTACAATGAGACTTTCTTGTGAATTGTGTACAGCCTTTTAACTTTTTTAAAAACTCTGTATCTTAATTACATCAATATTTATATGATTTACCATATATACTCGCATTTAAGTTGGGGGTGGGGGTGGGGGGGGTTTGGGGATTCAAATTTTGACTCTGAAGTCTATGTCCATCTTATACAAGCATACTATAATTGGAATTTTTTTTCTTGCCACACAACTTATGAATTGTGACATTTGATGGTGTTGCATCAATGTCAGTTTAATCAGTAACAAATCACTATGAGTGATCATTGAAATGAAATCACAAAATAACAATCCCAAATACTTATCACTGCAATGTTAGTAGTGGAAATATATTTAATTGATAATTTTCAGAGTCAACATACAACGTACATTTTTAAGCAAACATGAAAGAACATCAGTATTCTATATTTCAATAATCATTGGATGGAACTAATGCACTAGATATTCTCTACATATCACATGTTTTTCTTACAATTAAAGGGGAGACAGCAGGGATATGGATTCCCAATATATATTATGATTAAGCTACGTACTGTACAGTGGTTAATTTATTATCTAATTATTTGCCCACACTTTACTGGAAGGATGGTTTGGGTATTGAGCACTCTCTAATATAACAGCAAGTGCCGCTGATATTGAATAGCTTAGATATATAGTGAGCATCTTGTAACTGAATTTCAGATATTCAGTTTTATGTGGTAAAATTATAGGTCCAATCACCATGCCAAAGAGACCAAAAAAATGAAACAAAATAAACTGTAAAATTATTTTCAAACTCCAAATAGAGTTATTAGTAATAAAGGTCAAAATCAATGATCAGAAAATATATACATGTACATAAAAAAAAAACTCTTGCTAGAAAATAGGTATCGAGTGGATGGGAAATCTTATTCAAGCGGACTTACAACTATATAAAAAGGTCAATGTAAAATTCCTTAAAATTTCTATGAAAATAGGTCCCCGACTTACAAGCAAATGAACTTGTATGCAAGTATTTACATAATCATAACATGGAAAAGTATGTTAACATGATATTGTAGAGATATCAGTTCAAAAATTGTAGATCCTTTATGTAATATATCAGTAATTTTCGTATACTTGAGTCTCATTTGATTAGCGAGTTCAACACAAGAAATATCAGGAATGTGTATCAGAAGAAATCCCCTCCCCCTTTTATCCTGTACCTGGTAACTCAGCCTGTAGATTGATGGCATTTTTGTAATCTGGTGGGAAATGTACGGGGACCTGGGAGGGATTCTGCAGACCTTTGTTGGTTTTCAATATGGCTGACTTTCCCAGCTCCTCCATATTGATGAGTGATGGATCAAGGTCTGTCTGTTCCTTTATGTACACTATATAACTGATTAAAATATTCTCCTTCTTATCCTGAAAAAGTAACACAACTGACTGCTCAGAACCACACATACAGTAAAACAATGGTTACAGCAAACACAATTACAACAAGAGCTGTCCGCAAGGTGAGGCATACCCCCTCGCAATGAGTGTCTACAAGCTTTTTCTATGAAGTCCCATAATGACCTTGACCTTTTCATCCTAAACTCAATAGGGTTCTTCTTATCTTATAACAAAGCCACAAGTGAAATATCAAATCAATCGAGCAACAAATGAGGCCTGTAGAGTGTCTACAAGCTTTTTCTACAAAGTCTTGTAATGACCTTAAACTTTGACCCAAAAATGAATAGTGTTCTTTTTATCTTGATCACAAAGCTAACTGTGAAGTATCAAATGAATCGAGCAACACTCACATACTTACTCACCCTCACACAAACAGTCCCATTACTCTATTCCCTCTCGCAATGAATTGCGAGGGACAATAAATTCATACTTGCAGCAAAGTGATTTTCATTTCATATTGTTTTAAAACATATTATGAACTAATTGGATATAACAAATTACTTTGGTGATGATTCAAAATTATTCATCCCCAGCACTTTGCTGTAAGCTTGTTCTACTGTACACAGTCTCAGTGAGTCTGTAGTTATAGTGTACAACAACTTGAGGTTAAAGGTTAGCAAACTTGACAATCCCCAAACTTTAAGACTCATGGTCACCTTCTGACTGCTCGTCTAAGACCACAAACAAAATCTGACATAAACAAATAGTATATAAGCCTACATTTACAAGTTCCCAGAAATAGTACACAAAACACGGACCTTCCACGAGTCGGACTGGAGAGTAGGAATGATGTGGTGACAGATGACCTCGCGAGGAGATAGATGACACACTCCAATCTTCTCTAACAACTTCTGGACCTGCGAGTTCACCTCATTGTCAGTGGTAGAAACCAAAAGTGGGTGGACTGTGTTCAAATCTTGCTGCAGCACTGTCATAGGGTCTGTGCCAAGAATATCAATAAGATGATGTTAGAAAATATACTTTACATAAATTCATGTTTTACCTGCACTATAGTCAAAATCTAGTACCCCCTTTTCTACTAACCTGAAAAAAGCTCTGACCCATAAAATTTCATTGCCATTTCTCTCCACAAAGTTATTTCCCAAATTTTGTTTGTGTGAGTTGACTCAAATTGAAGAGTGTGCTCATTATAGTGTATGTAACTTGTGCTTTAAATGATCACCGAGCACCATGATCTTATAGTTTTTGCCCCACAATGACATTTTTATAAACAATATAGGTTTTATTAACATGCAACTGGAAATGCCTCAAGTTATATGTACAAGTAATACACTGTGTAATAAATATAAATGTATTAATGATAACAAAAACAATGTCTTCCCTCTTACTACTAATCAACAGTGACCTTGACCTGTAACCTTTTGAATCAGAATCAAAAAGCATAAGTGCGAGACTGATATGGTGAAACAGTGTCCATAACATATGCTATATACCCACACATGCATACAAGGGCAAACTATGTGTATTTCATTCCTGCATTTTGTTTCAAAGGGGAAATGACGAACATTTAATTTTTTTCACTACAAAATGTAAACACATAGCATATTTCTTCTTACCATTATAACTAAACCCAGTGTTTTCAGACAGAGGGAAAAAGATGGTGCTGTTGTTTGTAGACTGTCTCTGATAATTCGCCAATGGAATGATCTTCATGGCCTTCAGTTTGTCGTAAATGGACTGGTTGTCTGAAAACTCATCCAGACTTCTGTACACACAAGCCATCCACTTAGCAGTCACAAGGATATCATTATCTGTTCATCAGAGATAAAAAGGAGATCTAGGGTGCTTTGTATTTATGTTAAATTGTTAAAAACTTGGCAACGCTTACTTTTATCATTAAATCCTCTGTAACAAACATGATTTCTATTCTGAGCTTGGCTGATGCTGTCAATGCCAGTTTTACCAGGTAAATGGAAAATACCCTTAGTGTTTTCATGTCTTTGTATGAATTTTCAAACTAACTTTGACGTTTTCAAAGGTGTGAGTGTTGCTTTCCTCACATGCATCAGAGACAAAAGAATTTACCCTAAATATTGCTGTATTTTGGAAATGATGTATCAATAGCTATTGTGTATCACAAGTGGGAATAAATTTGTGGGTGGATGTCAGAAAGCAATCTCTTCTGCATAGGTGACAACATTTATGAAACATTCTTTTCCCCCAAAATAGTAAAATCTCTGTACCTTTGTTGTCATTTTCAGGGTTGGATAACCACTGCTGCAGTAAGGATTTCCCAATCAGAAGCAGGTGCTCTGTATTCAAAGCTTCTATACCCAGACTTTGGGTCAGGGTAGAATTTAACATGGATGCCACGTCACGGTGGAGATAGAAAAGATTAAGAGTCTCCTTCAGAAGGTCAGAGGTCACAACCTCCAGGATTCGCGGGTCCTTCACTGTAACTGTCTGAGATGGAATTTTCCACGAACACTGGCCTGTTAATAAACAAACGAACTAAACATGATAAGGACTCTATTTACCCACCATAATTGACATTCATGCTTTTCTTTCAAAAATGATTTATGCTCTCTGCAAGAATTCCTATTAAGTAACTCAATTGTTATTTTCAGTTTGATCAAAATGACATTAAACAGGAATTACAGTGTCAAAAACATGATGGTTTGCTGCAATGTTTGGTATTTTGACATGAAAATTGCAATTTTTCATGCAGTTTTTCTTCTAGACTACATCGAGGCTTAGACAAACTTCATATCATACCATATATTTATCTTTTCAGTACACATATATGATCATGGTAAAATTTTGATTGTGGATCAGATCTTTGGATGAGTAGGACATGTCCTCATTCACTCCACTCGTAGCATTGATTGGAAAACTTAAAAACCAAAAACAAGTAGTCTGCGGTGTAAATATGTTTGTAGATTTGGTGTCGTTTTAGTGCTAGGTGTATTTATATGTAATTTCTGTTGCTTTTGTTTTATATATATATATATATATATTTCCTTACCTATCTACAAATTGGTCAAAATTGTTCTTCCCAAATATTAAACGGACAATATTTCAAATCTGGTCTTGTAGCCCTTGAATTACCTTTTTGGTTGGGTTGAGTAGGGATGCACTGCTTGGCTCGAAGTTTCTGTAGAATCTGATTGGCCACTGGTCTGAAGAAATCAATGATTTCATCCTCAACAGGAACAAACTGCAGGAAGGCGGACACAGCCTCCATGTTAGTGAAGTCTCCATGACTCTGTGAATTCATCAAATGTACAAACAGTTAAATACAATATGATTAATTAATCAAATGTACAGACAGTTAGATATGAAATGACTGATAAATCACATGAATGAGTTTTGTAAAGCATATACTTTGAATGTATCCAGAGCTTCTATAAAGAGGACGTGGATTTCATTACGAAGCCACTGGTTCCACAGACTGTCTCTGTCCACATCCTCACGACTGGACGGAACATCAAAATCACCTAGGCAACAAAGACAAACTCAAATGAACATCAAAATCACCTAGGCAACAAACTCAAATGAACATCAAAATCACCTAGGCAACAAACTCAAATGAACATCAAAATCACCTAGGCAACAAAGACAAACGAACATCAAAATCACCTAGGGTACAATACAACGATAAATGAAACTAAGATTAATGGAATGTCAAAATCACCTAGGGTACAATACAACCATAAATGAAACTAAGATTAATGGAATGTCAAAATCACCTAGGGTAAAATACAACCATAAATGAAACTAAGATTAATGGAATGTCAAAATCACCTAGGGTAAAATACAACCATAAATGAAACTAAGATTAATGGAATGTCAAAATCACCTAGGGTACAATACAATGATAAATGAAACTAAGATTAATGGAATGTCAAAATCACCTAGGGTAAAATACAACCATAAATGAAACTAAGATTAATGGAATGTCAAAATCACCTAGGGTAAAATACAACCATAAATGAAACTAAGATTAATGGAATGTCAAAATCACCTACAGAAGAAGGAGATAACTGAACTCGGAAATAAGGTACATCAAAATCACTTGGTGAACGATAAACGTAGATAAACTCTAAATCAAAATTAATAATGATAATTAAATACATATACTGTACATTAAATAAGTGGAAATCCTACCTTGAATGATGAACCGGAATCCATAACTCCTGAGAGGAAGAAAGGCAAACACTGGTTGCTTTGGCAGAACAAACTATATTATAACAAGAAAACCAGCAGACTGCCATAAGTAAAGTTTTAGAACTAAGTAAATCGTATCATTTATCTCTTATTCCATCACATACGTAAGTACATACACAAAACATATTTCAGATCAATTGACGATGCCTTATTACAGTGTACATCTTACTGTTTAATTCTGACTCCATTACATACATAAGTATATACATAAATCTGATTGTGACAAACGAACAGTACCTTGCTGTCTTTCTTCTGTCCTGCTGGTCGGAGCGGAAAAGCCAGGGCAATCTCTGTGGACTCCACCTCTACACCTGATTTGGCCTGCAAGACAATTCAACGATTTATGTAAACTCCACACACACAGAGAGGAGACGTCAGAATGAGTGAAGACACTGTTGATCACTTTCTGTTCATGACAACTTTATTTTTTGTAAAAATCTGCAGAGTAGTTTTGACACAAAATCAAGTTTCTCAGGAATAATTCTAAATAAAGTAATGAACACATTAAAGATTTGTGAACATCGTCTTTTGCTGATAAATCCAACTTGGCAAGATCGTGTACATATAAGTCAGTGATCCACAGTTGTAAAACAGTCGGCACATTAACACACATACACTGTACATTTTCTTTAACTTCAATCCCTTCATAACAGGAGTTGTGAACCACCAAAATTTAGCTCACACCACTGACCTGCAATGATATTTTGGAGGCATCCAGCCGTTTCTTGACCACTAGCCATCGGTCCACCTTGTTGCTATGGGTGATCTCCACCACATTCTCTCCAGGGTCTCTCCTGTGTATTTCCTGTACAAAATTCTCCACTCGGTTCTCGATGGTGATATGTCGCAGACGGTTCAGGAACAGCAGCAGGGACGGATGGATGTCGTTGAATCGGGCTGCCAGGGTGGTTGTTTGGGACTTCATGGATTCCTTCAGGGGGAGCACAATCTTTGTCGTCCAGCTGAAGGACATAAATATTTATCACCAGAAATAAAATACTCAACAGTACTTATATCAATAGAAATAAAATACTCAACAGTACTTATATCAATAGAAATAAAATACTCAACAGTACTTATATCAATAGAAATAAAATACTCAACTGTACAAAACCATCAGAAATACAATACTCAACTGTACATATACCATCAGAAATACAAAACTCAACTGTACATTAACCATCAGAAATACAATACCAAACATGTCTTTTATTCCAATTGCCTACAAAGTGAGACAGAGATTTAAATGAGTTCATCCTATGGAGAAATGAAAGAACATACCCCTCGTTTTCCTCCCACCGGTCCTCCTCCACCCAGTGAGGTAGGATGTACCCCGTTGGTCCTGACTGAACATCAAACTTGATGTGAAAACCATTAGAGTGGACTTCTGGTCCATCTGTCACTCGGAAAACGGACTTAAATCCGATGCCTTTCTGACCTGGTAATGCAAAAATTTGTCACAATCAGCATTTTCTGAACAATTAAAAGTTAAGTCCTTTTTGACAACAATCATACTGGTGACTCTTGATAACTCGAAGTTCAAGGGACCTTGATGAAACTTTGAGAGAGTGAAGGTTGAGTCAAATCCAGAAATAAAAGAGGGAAGACTGAAGCAATAAATAATTTTTTTCAAGAAAGTTATGTCTCATGAAGAAATACATCATTGTATCTTGACACTAAGGTCTCACAACATAAAATGATCTACAGTGTTAAGACCTTGTGAACACCAGATTTGTATTACTTACCAATATACCCTGCCTTGTGCTTTCCCTTGGTACTTCTTCCCACGTCACAGAGAGCACGAATGTCCTTTTCTCGGAATCCATTCTCATTGTTCAGGACCACCACCCCGTCCAGCCTCATGACAAACTGGACAGACGGACAGTCATTCTTCTGTAAGTCATCTGGGTAGCTGTTGTCGTCAGCATTCTGTATCAGCTCTGCCAAACAGATACAGTGCCATAGTTAGTTATGACATGTTACTACTTTGAAACAATTTGAAAAGCAGTCAATCTTGTCAATACCTAATTGATATTCAAAACATGTGACATTTATTCAAAGCAAGAAAACCATCATGCACTCTTAAAACTATTACTTTTGTTCTTTTTTCATTTAAATGTGAATTTTTTTTTTCAATCAATGCTTTATGCACAAAGTACTTCCTGTCCACCTCACCAAGTACAAAGTGTGTGTCCTTGCTGTACAGGTCTTTGGACAGCCTGTCCAGACTTCGGCCAAGCCTCTCTTGCTGGACTCTCATCAGCCGCTGTCCATCTTCATTCAGCTCCACCCCAATCCCAAACTCGTCCCGTCTAATCCGGTCCACAATCTCCCGACAAGCCTGCTCTAAGTCCGTCTCCATGGTTACTGATGATGGCACCTTGCTTTCATTGTCCTCAGGCGAGAGAAGGTCAATAGGACTGTCTGACTTTAACGTGAGATCTAATGAGATATAAAGTGAGATCTAATGAGATAAAGTGAGATAAAGATATAAAGTGAGATCTAATCTAATGAGATAAAGTTAGATCTAAAGAGCTAAATAGAATCCTTCATTAGTATGAGCATGGGATAGGGAAAATCCACATAGTTAAATACTGAAGGATTATTTTTCTCATATTTTATCCACAGTTTAGCGCATTAATTCGGAGGCTTTGAGAAGATTTAAAAAGCATCAAAATTCTCATTTGAATTCAAATACAAAAACTAATTAGATAGTCAGAAAGAGCATACCCAAAAATGGTTTACATTTCATGTATAATCTAAACAAGAGGCCTACAGGCCTTATCGGTCACCTGAGTACTAGTGAAAAGTATCACTAGTTCCAAGGGCAATGAAATCTAGAAAAACAATTCCTGTTCAAGAGTCCTGAAATTTACAATGTATGTCCCCCTTGTTCCAAAGATGCTGCATACCAAATTTGAAAAGAATTGAAAAGGTATTTATCAAGAAGAAGTTAAAAATTTCTATTGTTCACACATTTGATAAGACCATTTTGGTCCCACCTTAATACCAAAACCCCTATCCCTGGGATCATCAAATTTACTATTTTGGTAAAGGACTACCTGCTCTTTCTAAATATCCATTTAGCTTCAATTTAGTATCAATAGCACTAAAGAAGATGCTACTTTTTCCAATCTTAGTAGAGGCCTTGTTGCTCTACATCACTTTGCATTTAGTTTTTCTCACACATGTGCGGTTGTAGAAAAAAGATTTTTGAAAATTGGTCAATTTTTGGCAGTTTTTGCCCCATCCCTAGGGCCCCAAGGGTGTAGGAGTCCTGAATTTTACAATTTATGTCCCCCTTGTTCCAAAAGATGCTTCATACCAAATTTGAAAAAAAAATTGGAATAGTAGATTTCAAGAAGTTAAAAATGTTCAATCGTTAACGCATGACGGACAACAACCAACTGCAATAGGTTACCTGAGGTATCCTAAAAACTTAAGGCTATATCAAATCGAAATTTTGAAGAAAACATTACAAAATATTTTACTTCTACAGGTAACTTAAATCATAGAAAATACAGGACATCATAATCACTTATGTCATAACAGTATAATTCAGAAACTTCTCACATGTCTGTCTCACATGGGTAATGTCAGTCTCACACTGGTGATAATGTCAGAAAAGTGAAATCTGCATAGATAAAGTTAGATCTAAAGAGAAAAAGTTAGACCTAAAGAGATAAAATGAGATCTAAAGAGATAGAGTTATACCTAAAGAGATAAAGTTAGATCTAAAGAGAAAAAGATAAAGGTTAGATCTAAAGAGATAAAGTTATATCTAAAGAGATAAAGTGAGATCTAAAGAGATAAAGTGAGACCTAAAGAGATAAAAGTTAGATCTAAAGAGATAAAGTTATATCTAAAGAGATAAAGTTAGATCTAAAGAGACACAGTCAGACCTAAAGAGATAAAGTTAAATCTAAAGAGATAAAGTTATATCTAAAGAAATAGAGTCAGACATAAAGAGATAAAAGTTAGATCTAAAGAGATAAAGTTATACCTAAAGAGATAAAGTTATATCTAAAGAGATAAAAGTTATATCTAAAGAGATAAAGTTAGATCTAAAGAGAAAAAGTTAGACCTAAAGAGATAAAGTCAGACCTGAAGAGATAGAGTTATATCTAAAGAGATAAAGTGAGATCTAAAGAGAAAAAGTTAGGCCTAAAGAGATAAAGTTATATCTAAAGAGATAAAGTTATATCTAAAGAGATAAAGTCAGACCTGAAGAGATAGAGTTATATCTAAAGAGATAAAGTGAGATCTAAAGAGATAAAGTTAGACCTAAAGAGATAAAAGTTATATCTAAAGAGATAAAGTTAGACCTAAAGAGATAAAGTTAGATCTAAAGAGATAAAGTGAGATCTAAAGAGATAAAAGTTAGATCTAAAGAAATAAAAGTTAGATCTAAAGAAATAAAAGTTAGATATAAAGAAATAAAGTTAAATCTAAAGAGATAAAGTTAGATCTAAAGAGACACAGTCAGACCTAAAGAGATAAAATTAAATCTAAAGAGATAAAGTTATATCTAAAGAGATAGAGTTAGATCTAAAGAGATAGAGTCAGACATAAAAAGATAAAAGTTATATTTAAAGTGATAAAGTCAGACCTAAAGAGATAAAGTTAGATCTAAAGAGATAAAAGTTAGATCTAAAGAGATAAAGTTAGATATAAAGAGATAGAGTTAGATCTAAAGAGATAGAGTCAGATCTAAAGAGATAAAGTTATATCTAAAGAGATAAAGTGAGATCTAAAGAGATAAAGTGAGATCTAAAGAGATAAAAGTTAGACCTAAAGAGATAAAAGTTATATCTAAAGAGATAAAGTTAGACCTAAAGAGATAAAGACAGATCTAAAGAGATAAAGTTAGATCTAAAAAGATAAAGTTATATCTAAAGAGATAAAGTGATATCTAAAGAGATAAAGTGAGACCTAAAGAGATAAAGTCAGATCTAAAGAGATAAAGTTATATCTAAAGAGATAAAGTCAGACCTAAAGAGATAAAAGTTAGATATAAAGAGATAAAGTTATATCTAAAGAGATAAAGTTAGATCTAAAGAGACACAGTCAGAACTAAAGAGATAAAGTTAAATCTAAAGAGATAAAGTTATATCTAAATAGATAAAGTTAGATCTAAAGAGATAGAGTCAGACATAAAGAGATAAAAGTTATATTTAAAGTGATAAAGTTAGACCTAGAGAGATAAAAGTTAGATCTAAAGAGATAAAGTGAGATCTAAAGAGATAAAGTTAGATCTAAAGAGATAAAGTTAGATCTAAAGAGATAAAGTTAGATCTAAAGAGATAGAGTCAGACATAAAGAGATAAAAGTTATATTTAAAGTGATAAAGTTAGACCTAGAGAGATAAAAGTTAGATCTAAAGAGATAAAAGTTAGATCTAAAGAGATAAAGTTAGATATAAAGGGATAGAGTTAGATCTAAAGAGATAGAGTCAGATCTAAAGAGATAAAAGTTATATTTAAAGAGATAAAGTCAGACCTAAAGAGATAAAAGATAAAAGTTAGATCTAAACAGATAAAAGTTAGATCTAAAGAGATAAAGTTAGATCTAAAGAGATAGAGTTATATCTAAAGAGATAAAGTTATACCTAAAGAGATAAAGTGAGATCTAAAGAGATAAAGTTAGATCTAAAGAGATAAAGTTAGACCTAAAGAGATAAAGTTAGACCTAAAGAGATAAAAGTTAAGAAGAAGCTAGCAGTTAGACTTTTGATCAGAATAGACCATTTCCTGTTTTTGTTTAGATGACCTGTAAAAGTTAGTTACCAATGCTGGACTCTTTCTTTTCCTTATCCTCCTCAAGCTCTGTACACCCATCAACAACAATCATCTCTTTTTCCTCCTGAACTTTGAACTCTGCCTCAACCTCCACATCTGATAAGTACGAGGTTAATGAATTGTCCTCATCCTCACTGTCCTCTATAATCTGCAACAAAGAAATCAACATCCCTGGGTGTTAAATGTGTACCTGTAAATCATGCAACAAAGAAATCAACATCCCTGGGTGTTAAATGTGTACCTGTAAATCATGCAACAAAGAAATCAACATCCCTGGGTGTTAAATGTGTACCTGTAAATCATGCAACAAAGAAATCAACATCCCTGGGTGTTAAATGTGTACCCGTAAATCATGCAACAAAGAAATCAACATCCCTGGGTGTTAAATGTGTACCCGTAAATCATGCAACAAAGAAATCAACATCCCTGGGTGTTAAATGTGTACCCGTAAATCATGCAACAAAGAAATCAACATCCCTGGGTGTTAAATGTGTACCCGTAAATCATGCAACAAAGAAATCAACATCCCTGGGTGTTAAATGTGTACCCGTAAATCATGCAACAAAGAAATCAACATCCCTGGGTGTTAAATGTGTACCCGTAAATCATGCAACAAAGAAATCAACATCCCTGGGTGTTAAATGTGTACCCGTAAATCATGCAACAAAGAAATCAACATCCCTGGGTGTTAAATGTGTACCCGTAAATCATGCAACAAAGAAATCAACATCCCTGGGTGTTAAATGTGTACCCGTAAATCATGCAACAAAGAAATCAACATCCCTGGGTGTTAAATGTGTACCCGTAAATCATGCAACAAAGAAATCAACATCCCTGGGTGTTAAATGTGTACCTGTAAATCATGCAACAAAGAAATCAACATCCCTGGGTGTTAAATGTGTACCTGTAAATCATGCAACAAAGAAATCAACATCCCTGGGTGTTAAATGTGTACCTGTAAATCATGCAACAAAGAAATCAACATCCCTGGGTGTTAAATGTGTACCTGTAAATCATGCAACAAAGAAATCAACATCCCTGGGTGTTAAATGTGTACCTGTAAATCATGCAACAAAGAAATCAACATCCCTGGGTGTTAAATGTGTACCTGTAAATCATGCAACAAAGAAATCAACATCCCTGGGTGTTAAATGTGTGCCTGTAAATCATGCAACAAAGAAATCAACATCCCTGGGTGTTAAATGCGTACCTGTAAATCATGCAACAAAGAAATCAACATCCCTGGGTGTTAAATGCGTACCTGTAAATCATGCAACAAAGAAATCAACATCCCTGGTTGTTAAATGTGTACCTGTAAATCATGCAACAAATACAGTTGAACTTCTGTATCTTGAACATCAATATCTCGATTGATTGTTTGTGTCCTGTTGAAAATTTTCACTCATATTGAGACGACACCAGCTGTAGGTGAAGTACCACAAATTTAGACCTATGCTTAGTGCTCAGGACTGTAGCAGTGAGGGTTCTTTAATATGTCAATGCCTGTTGCAACACGGGACCTCCGTTTTAAGGTCATATCCAATAGACTCATGATTCTCACTTCTAGATGCTGAGCGTTTGGCAAAGAAGCAATCTCTACTTATGTTAATGTCTTAGGTTTGACGCGACCTTCCAGTTACGAAGCGAATGCTCTACCACTGAGCTACCGTGACCAGTTCGATATTCCATGGATATGTCGAAGTGAGCTGGAAGTCGCCAAAACATTTTCTTTATGTATTTTAATCTCAGTATCTTAAACCCTCAGATATCTTGAAGTTTTTTCAGCCCTAATAAGTTCAAAATAATGAGGTTTAACCATAGATGTCTTTTCAAAAGCTGAATACAGAAATTGTACCTCTACATATTTTTCAGACTATATGCTAACAAGAGGCCCATGGGCCACATCGCTCACCTGAGTCACCTTGGCCCATATCTGAAGACTTTCCATATATATTTGCATGTAAAACCTTGGTCCCTATTATGGCCCAAACTACCCTTTGCAAACTTGAATCTACACTATGTCAGAAAGCTTTCATGTAAATGTCAACTTCTTTGGCCCAATGGTTCTTTTAAAGCTTTTTTCTATATTTGTATGTAAAACTTTGGACCCCCCCCCCCACTTGTGGCCCCATCCTACCCCCCGGGGACCATGATTTGAACAAACTTGAATCTGCACTATGTCAGAAAGTTTTCTTGTAAATATCAGCTTTTCTGACTCAGTGGTTATTGAGAAAAAGATTTTAACTATATATTTGTATGTAAAACTTTGATCCCCCTTGTGGCCCCATCCTACCCCCGGAGCCCATGATTTGAAGAAACTTGAATCTGCACTATGTCAGAAAGTTTTCATGTAAAAATCAGCTTTTCTGGCTCAGTGGTTCTTGAGAAGATTTTTCCTATATATTTGTATGTAAAACTTTGATCCCCTATTGTGGCCCCATCCAACCCCCGGAGCCCATGATTTGAACAAACTTGAATCTGCATTATGTCAGGAAGCTTTCATGTAAATCTCAGCTTTTCTGGCTTAGTGGTTCTTGAGAAGAAGATTTTTAAAGTTTTTCCCTATATATTTGTGTGTAAAACTTTGATCCCCCCCTTGGGGCCCCATCTTGTCCCCGGGGGCCATGATTTGAACAAACTTGAATCTGCACTATGTCAGGAAGCTTTCATGTAAATCTCAGCTGGCTTAGTGGTTCTTGAGAAGAAGATTTTTAAATGACCCCACCCTATTTTTGCATTTTTGTGATTATCTCCCCTTTGAAAGGGACATGGCCCTTCATTTGAACAAACTTAAAAGCCCTTCACCCAAGGATGCTTTTGGCCAAGTTAGGTTGAAATTGGCCCAGTGGTTCTGGAGAAGAAGCCAAAAAAGGTGAAAAGTTTACAGACAGACGGACAGACAAACAGACGGACAGACGGACGGACAGACAGACGGACGCCGGACAAAATGTGATCAGAATAGCTCACTTGAACCTTCGGTTCAGGTGAGCTAAAAACACTAGAGATTGTTTTTATGAAAAACAGATGTCTCCTCAGCTCCCAAAATTGGAAGTGCTCTAAATAAAACCTCCTCCCCTTAATGTACTGAATGATATGGAGGAGAAAGCATGAGCAGGGACATAGCCATTATGAACTCCGATAAGCCACATAGAAGTGCTCACAAACTATTGAACACCCTCCACCCCTCAGATCCACTATAACTTTAAAGATAACAATTGGATCCTACTGTCCCTATAATATGCATATCTGCAAAGGGCATTGAAGTATTGTGCAAAATGTCAAGTCTATCAGATAAGCCATAAAGGAGGATAGTTCTTAAGCTATTTTCACATCCTCCACACCTCTTGGATCCACTATTCGACAAAGTTTCAAATCTATCTGATAAGCCATATAGGAGAAGTATTCACAAGCTATTTTACATCCTCCACCCCTCTTAGATCCACTATAACTTTTAGCAAAATAATTGGATCCTCCTGTCCTGACAATATGCACATGTACATGTACAAATGGCAATGAAGCATTGTACAAAGTTTTAAGTCTATCCGACAAGCCATATAAGAGGAGAAGCGTTCACAAGATTTTGTGACAGACAGAAACTCTAAAAATAATGTCTCCCCCTGAAAGAGGGGAGACATAATAAAGTTAAAGAAAACAAAGACCCTTCACTGTATTATATATACTATCATTCCAAAAACAGCATGTTACTTTGCTTAATCGAACATGAATATTTTTGGTTGAATGAAACAGGTTTTACATTTGTTCTCAGTAACCAACCACATTGAAAAAAATGGCATAATGTGGTCATCCAAACTCACTTTATTGAAATCAAACAGCCAATCAGTAAGTGATATGACAATTCACAAGTGTTTCCACGCAAACAGACACACTGTTTTTGGAATGACAGTAAAATATACATGTACCTGTTCCTCATAACCATATTTGACTGTATTTCAGAGATACAAATTACCTCAGGTTCATCTTTGAAGAACTCCTCTGCAAACTCTGGAGCCACCTCCTCTAGAGAAGTGGGTGTTGGTCGACATCGGCCTTGAATACTGTCCATCCACTCAGCTACACCCAACAGACAGCCCAGCTGCTGCAGACGGTTTAATTGAGACACAGTTACACATGACTGGAGAAGCATGGTCTTTGATTTGGATTGTCCGATTACCTGGCCTAGCGGTTCCAGGAACATCTAAAACACAACCACAACTTCAACTAAAATTATCACTCAGTTTTCTTGGTGTTAAAATTACACTGTTCAAATGGTATGGACATCACCACATATTGGAATCCTATACCAACAAAAGAAACTGATCAACAACAACTAATAAGAACTCTTTATCCACTAACTCAATAAAAAATAAAAACTCCTTATCCACTATTAAAATCAATAATCAAGTCTCCATGGAATGCTCACTTTTTTAAAATTAAAAAACTTGCCCCCATAAATAAATTCTCTACAGTTTGTACTTCTTTATGAATGATTGACTTCATTATGAATAATACAAAAATTATCAGTAATCATCAAACAGTCCCTTATTACACATCAGATTTCATTCGAATTCAAAGCGTAATGACTGACAGGACTTGATTAAGTTTTGGGAACAATTTGTGGATATGTAGCACACAAAGCTAACACTGGTAGGGAAAAAGAGATGAGATTTGTACTTGAACATTCATGGTACCTGAGAAGCCAGGATTGCACAGGTTTTGACAGGTAAAGTCAACAAGCAGTCCCGAACAAAGTGAACAGTGTCCTCCCTTGGCTGACAACCAGATGGTGCTCCTGGTAAAAATCAATCAAATCTCGGTACTAAAATACATAATTATTATGTTTCCTGTCAGCTTGTCCCTATGCATTCAATACTCTACTATTTTCGCATACTGCACAATTATTTATAAATGTACACTATCACTATTTCTTCTGTGTAATTTTTCTTCTTTGTGTTCTTCAAACTTTTCACACATAAAAAAGTATGTGCTCATTTGAGGGTTCAAACTCCAGGCAGTGCGCTTGCTAAGCAAATGCGTTATTTATTATGTTACTGCAGCTCTACTCTTAGAGATGATCAATTATAGAGTTTACCATTAACTAATAATATTGAGGTTTGTGTCATTTTATTTGAGGTTTGTGTCATTTTATTTGAGGTTTGTGTCATTTCATTTAAATTATCTACACAGTCGGCACAATGATAACAATCGTGTTATGATTTGCATGTACTACGCTGAAATACTAGTCAAGGTTTGACCCATATTGAACTTCCCTCCAACTCATCCACCATGGATCAAACCCTGACTACTATTTCAGCGTAGTACATGCAAATCATAACAATATCATATAAATATCACACACAATTCCATGACAAAGCCATTGACGACTTCCCCACCATACCTGGCACACAGTCTTTTGAGGCCTCCCCATGCATTTTGAACAATTCCTCCCGAACATGATTGGCCAGCAGTGCTATAGGGATGTTCTCCACGCCTTTGTTCCAGACCACCATCGACATCAGATGTCCACTGACATCACGTGGAACCCTCTCCTGGACGGATGCACAGAACTTCTCAGGGGAGGTACTACTGACCAGCTTTAGGTACTCCCCAGGGGAGCTCTCCAAAGCTATAAAATCTGTGTTCATTACTTTGGATCCACCTGTAAAATTTAGAAGGTTGAAATTGATTGCATGTTTGAATTCAATGAACTAATAGTTCCTCTCATTATCTTTCAGCGTACATTTAACTAAAAAGAATTTGAACCCTAAACTTTTGGGGTAAACTTTAATAAACAGTGATATTAGGATATATATAAAACTGCATCAACACTCATACTGTATCGCTGCACAAGTTCTCTGCTAAATTTTTAAGTTAACATTCCAATAAACCAACAAATAGAAAACTTCTAGTTTATAACTTTAGGTCCAGACACAAATGAATGCCACATTGTATCCACTTGTGAGAATCTTCCACAATTTTAACCTTAAGGTGTTGGTCTCCAGTTTCGATGTTGCTGGTGTTAACCAAGAAAATGTTAGATTTTATGTTACACTCTTTAACACAATGTTCCATACCATAGCATGATGTCATAGTGCATGTGTATCAACTAGATTTTCAACCAATTAGAATCACTGTATCAAAGTCAATCTAACAAATATTGATCTATCTATCATCAACAGATCACTAGGTTTGAAAGTCAGAGACAAGTGGTCTCCACAAAAGAAAAGGCCCATGAGCCACAATCCTAACTTCAGAAAATCTTGCTTACAATGAGATATAAGGCCTAAAAAAATTAATTACTTGGTTCTCAGGCCCGCCCGCATCTCTTTTAACAATGCGCATTACCCATTTTTATCATGAAATGAATAAAATAAAACTTCCCTCATGCGCTCGTAAGGTGCTAAAAAACATCCGGAAACCCCGACCGCATTTTAGAGACTCCCGTCAGTAAAAGTTTGACAAACGTCTGGATGATACAGACACGTGCAATCAAATCGCGCCTTGGTTTGAGTAATGGCGGCCCCCATATCTAACCCGTGTTGTTGCCTTTGCCACGACATTTTGTCTAAAAAACAAAGATGGGCGATTTTTGGAGAACGTTTTGGGATTTACGATCAACTTCTAGAGATAATCGATAATGTACCTCGCCCAAATGACGATAAAGGACGGTATGTGCAGGAATAAACTGAACAAACTCGGCAAAATTTAGTACCGTATCAAAACGAAAGTAGAAACGCTGAAATCTGAATGACATGTTTTGATACGTGATTTACGCCTTAAACACAAAGATGACATACAATGTAGGCTTACAGCAATTATGCACATTTCAATAAAAAATAAGATTGTTGTTTTCATCCGTCAACTCCATTTTGTAAACATACACATGTAACAGAAATGATAACGCATTATCTGATTCCCTGGGTTTTGACACAATCTGAGCAAACTGGTATATATCGTATATGTTCCCTCCAATATGCTTTTCCTGTGCAGATAACACCGTTGAGCAAATTGAAGGGGCTTATCTCACTTGTGAAATCACCAATTGCCACACAAAAAGAATGAATGTAGAAAATGCAAGAGAAACAAGAAGAGAAGGAAATAATGTTCTTAATTTCTTTCAATGTGTATTGAGCAATGGATTAAAAAAAAATGGGAGTTTTGAAATAAAATAAAAAAAAGAAATCCCTAGTCTGTTTTTTATGAGGTAAAAAGGAAAAAAAAAGGCCTCCCTCCCTCATTTATTTTTGACAAAACTGGCCCGAGAACCAAGTAATTAATTTTTTGGGGCCTAACTTAGCTTATTTTTCTCCCTTACATACCCTCTATTGGCCAATGTTGAAATTCTCCATATTTCTGGATGAAATCGCGTAATTTTCCCAGCTGTGGTTCAAACACCTGACTCCATTGACTCCAATCAGCCATGTTCTCCAACAAAGGGCAGTTATCCAAGCAAGCCAGGGCAGCCTCTTTTGTCTGGTGTCCCAGAATTCCAGTCTGACCTTTCACCTCAAAGCTGCATGTCAGAAAATTGTATATAATATAACAGGATTTAAAAAGTGCCATATGCTTCCTTCATCACTGCAAATATTCTATAACATGCCACATCTAGTAAATTCCTATCATTTATTAGAGAATCTTCTGACACTATAGAAGGGCTTACAATTGCATTTTGTGAGAAAGACCAGTACTTGCAATGCTATATAATGATACAGGTATCTCTCTAAATAACATCTCCGTGCCAAAAAAAAAGTAAACCCCACAAAACTTTCTAATTTTCCCTGGTGCTCTGAATTAGGCAATTTTATAAAAGAAACCTCACTTGTGGGTACAATCTCTACAGTGTTAAGGTACATATTTTGTTGCAAACTGCATTACACAAGCAAATGATATGCAGGGGATATTTAGACAAAACACATGAGCTCTTTATCACATTTTACTGAATCATTAAGTTAGGTGTTTCAGGCATTACTCTGAATAAGATATGTCATTGTATCATTTTATCATTTCAATTTCATGTTTAGTGCATTTACATACATGCATAAATTTCCGTGCTTACAGTACATGCATTTTAAACTGCAGTCACTGTACATTACATTTACAGAATCTGTACCATGAACAATAATCGTGTTACCTCTCTGGGGGAATTACAGCTGCTTCATACATCACACAGTGCTGATTAGCCACGTGTCTCCCTGGACGGTCAGCCAATCCAATCAAGCGTGAAGCAGTCCCATGCCCAAGTTGCTTGACATCTTTTACAGAAAACTGGTGACATAATGCCTGCTGTATCATCTCCTCCTGAAAAAATATCACCACATTGTACTACAAAATAGGTTTTAGACTGTCAGTCAACTACAGAATAGGTTTTAGGCTAGAAAGTACTACAGAATAGGCCTCAGACTACAAAGTACTACAGAATAGGCCTTAGGCTACAAAGTACTACAGAATAGGCCTTAGGCTACAGTGTACTACAGAATAGGTCTTAGGCTACAGTTTACTACAGAATAGGCCTTAGGCTATTATGCTACAGTGTACAACAGAATAGGTCTTAGGCTACAGTGTACTACAAAATAGGTCTTAGGCTACAGTTTACTACAAAATAGGTCTTAGGCTACAGTTTACTACAGAATAGGCCTTAGGCTACAGTATACTACAGAATAGGCCTTAGGCTACAATGTACAACAAAATAGGCTGTAGGCTACAGTGTACTACAGAATACATGTAGCTTTTAGGCTACAGTGTACTACAAAATAGGTCTTAGGCTTCAGTTTACTACTGAATAGGCCTTAGGCTACAGTGTACTACAGAATAGGCCTTAGGCTACAGTTTACTATAAAATAGGCCTTAGGCTACAGTGTACATGTACTACAGAGTACAAATACTAAAAGTAAGCAGACACAACAGAGGTACAAAGAGATCCCGCAGAATAAATGAAATGAAAACTACTGTGGTGTCTTGATTTATCATATAAATTACACATTCTGTTGTAGTTTGAAATCCGTGAAATACGAAGAATGAATGACAATTGAGCCCCAATGAAATGAAATAATTCCATATCATTAATTCAGCCATCCTGTTGTTTGTATATTTGGTTGCAATATTTGGCAATAGAAGCCTCATCATGTTTTGTATTTGCACTCTGATGCAATTCCCCCTCCTTCCCCCAATCGATTCTACTTACCTGTGTGAGGTTTGCCTGTTTACACTGATGGATAAACTCCAGGACATGAGTAAGTGTTGGCAGATATCCTCCAGCAGCATCACTGTGACCCCCGCCGGACCCTAAACTGGTCCCCCCACAGTCATCTAATTCCTATAAAATACACATTTACAAAGAACTACTAACACAAATATCGGCTGAAGATAAGTTTTGTTCATATTTCACATGAGTATACCATAGCAGATTTTATGACTTTGAAAAATCTATATTTAAAATAAACAAAAACAATAAACTGAATTTACTCTTGACCAAACAACATTTATAGCACGTTGCGAAATACATGTATTACTTGTTTGGCCTCCTTCTGAAGAAATTCTAAGAAGCGTCCATATCCCATAGCCAGAAATGAATCAAATTCAAAATGGTCCACCATTCTCTCCTCAATGTGATCCAAAGTTTTCAGTGTAAGCACACCTTGGCTCTGACATTTGTCAAGGTAAGTCTTCAGGAGTCTGACAACAGATTCTACAAAATAAAACAACAAGGAAAAGTCTTGAACAGTCTGACAACAGATTCTACAAAAATAAAACAACAATAAATGTCTTTAGTAGTCTAACAAAAGATTCTACAAGATAAAACAAGAAGAAAAGTCTTTAACAGTCTGACAACAGATTCTACAAAATAAAACAACAAGAAAAGTCTTTAACAGTCTGACAACAGATTCTACAAAATAAAACAACAAGGAAAAGTTTTTAACAGTTTGACAACAGATTCTACAAAATAAAAACAAAAAGGAAAAGACTTAAACAGTTTGACAACAGATTCTACAAAATAAAACAACAAAGAGAAGTCTTTAACAGTCTGACATCAGATTCTACAAAATAAAACAAGAAAGAATGTCTTTAACAGTCTGACAACAGATTCTACAAAATAAAACAACAAACAAAGTCTTGAACAGTCTGACAACATATTCTACAAAATAAAACAACAAGGAAAAGTCTTTAACAGTCTGACATCAGATTCTACAAAATAGAACAACAAGAAAAGTCTTTAACAGTCTGACAACAGATTCTACAAAATAAAACAACAATAAATGTCTTCAGCAGTCTGACAACAGATTCTACAAAATAAAACAACAAGGAAAAGATTTTAACAGTTTGACAACAGATTCTACAAAATAAAACAACAATAAATGTCTTTAGCAGTCTGACAACAGATTCTACAAAATAAAACAACAAGGAAAAGATTTTAACAGTTTGACAACAGATTCTACAAAATAAAAACAAAAAGGAAAAGACTTAAACAGTTTGACAACAGATTCTACAAAATAAAACAACAAAGAGAAGTCTTTAACAGTCTGACAACAGATTCTACAAAATAAAACAAGAAAGAATGTCTTTAACAGTCTGACAACAGATTCTACAAAATAAAACAACAAACAAAGTCTTGAACAGTCTGACAACATATTCTACAAAATAAAACAACAAGGAAAAGTCTTTAACAGTCTGACATCAGATTCTACAAAATAGAACAACAAGAAAAGTCTTTAACAGTCTGACAACAGATTCTACAAAATAAAACAACAAGGAAAAGATTTTAACAGTTTGACAACAGATTCTACAAAATAAAACAACAAAGAAAAGTCTTTAACGGTCTGACAACAGATTCTACAAAATAAAACAACAAGAAAAGTTCTTATCAGTCTGACAACAGATTCTACAAAATAAAACAACAAGAAAAGTCTTTAACAGTCTGACAACAGATTCTACAAAATAAAACAACAAGAAAAGTCCTTAACAGTCTAACAACAGATTCTACAAAATAAAACAAGAGGTACTGTGAGCAATGCTCACTAAGAATACCCCCCGCTTACCCCAATCTCCCAAAGGGTGTTGGTAATAGGTAAAACTTCAGTATTATGATCCAAAAGGTATCTAGGAACACAGCATCTCCATGCGATGAAAAAAACCGTTAAAGAATTTAAATGGAAACCATATTGCTACTTTGATGTCCAGTGCACGTGACCTTTGACCTTTTGACCCCAAAATCGATAGGGAACATCTTCATCCCATGGGTAGTCCATATGTATGATATGGTGACTGTAGGTGGAAAGGATAACACTTTAGAGCCCGGAAACCATATTGCTACTTCGATGTCCAGTGCACTTGACCTTTGACCTTTTGACCCCAAAATCAATAGGGAACATCTTCATCCCATGGGTAGTCCATATGTATGATATGGTGACTGTAGGTGGAAAGGATAACGCTTTAGAGCCCGGAAACCATATTGCTACTTCGATGTCCAGTGCACTTGACCTTTGACCTTTTGACCCCAAAATCTATAGGGAACATCTTCATCCCATGGGTAGTCCATATGTATGATATGGTGACTGTAGGTGGAAAGGATAACGCTTTAGAGCCCAGAAACCATATTACTACTTCGATGTCCAGTGCGCTTGACCTTTGACCTTTTGACCCCAAAATCGATAGGGAACATCTTCATCCCATGCGTAGTCCATATATATGATATGGTGACGGTAGGTGGAAAGGATAATGCTTTAGAGCCCGGAAACTATTGCGTCTACAGACGGACGGACGGACAGACAGACGGACAACCCGATTCCAGTATACCCCCCCAACTTGTTGCGGGGGGTATAACAAGAAAAGTCTTGAACAGTCTGACATCAGATTCTACAAAATAGAACAACAAAAAAAGTCTTGGAACAGTCTGACAACAGATTCTACAAAATAAAACAACAATAAATGTCTTCAGCAGTCTGACAACAGATTCTATAAAATAAAACAACAAGGAAAAGTTTTTAACAGTTTGACAACAGACTCTACAAAATAAAACAAGAAAAGTCTTGAACAGTCTGACAATAGATTCTACAAAATAAAACAACAAGGTAAAGACTTAAACAGTTTGACAACAGATTCTACAAAATAAAACAACAAAGAGAAGTCTTTAACAGTCTGACAACAGATTCTACAAAATAAAACAACAAAGAGAAGTCTTTAACAGTCTGACAACAGATTCTACAAAATAAAACAACAATAAATGTCTTCGGTAGTCTGACAACAGATTCTACAAAATAAAACAACAAAGAAAAGTATTTATCAGTCTGACAACAGATTCTACAAAATAAAACAACAAGAAAAGTTCTTAACAGTCTTACAACAGATTCTACAAAATACAACAACAAGAAAAGTTCTTAACAGTCTGACAACAGATTCTACAAAATAAAACAACAAAGAAAAGTCTTTAACAGTCTGACAACAGATTCTACAAAATAAAACAACAAAGAGAAGTCTTCAGGAGTCTGACAACAGATTCTACAAAATAAAACAACAAAGAGAAGTCTTTAGCAGTCTGACAACAGATTCTACAAAATAAAACAACAAGGAAAAGTCTTTAACAGTCTGACAACAGATTCTACAAAATAAAACAACAAATAATGAATCATCATTTTCATTATCTGGTTCTAGAGCATCAGATGAGAAAATTTACCCACCATATGTGGTTTTTAAGTCCTATCTATTTTTTCCCTCATATTTCAACAAACTTATGATCTTTATTTCTTCCATTGACATTATGTAGCTGTACCCACCTTTTGTAGGTGGAGGTTTCTTTTTCACAGTAACAGGTACCTCCTTCGGCTTAGTCGCCTCAGTCAAGAACTGTCTGTGAACAGCCTCTACTTCTGTCTGACTGATACAGATGGCGATGTGAAACAGGTTACGGCCGAAGCTATCCGAGGTGACTGCCTGCAAGAAGCCATTAATGGTGTCTGTAAACCTGGTGAAGTTTCGCATCTCCATCCGAGATGAAGGGGCCGCCACCGAACAGCAGAGAGTGTGGTATTTATCAAAGATTTCCCTCAGAGCCTCCACGGGCCTCATCTTTAGATAATGCTCCCTAATCTGTCAAAAAAGGCAACAATTAAAATCATTGATAAATAAGAGGCCCATGATTGACTCAGGTGACCTAAAAATTCTCCTCCAAGCTGGAAAGAGAGATTATAGACTTATGTGTTCAAGTATGTGGAAAAGGATCCAGTGATATTGAATTATTAAAACCTAAGTCTTTTTATTGATACTTCTAAGTACACATAAAGCTGGGAATCAAATTTATCTTTGTTTTTCTAAGAAGTTCATTAAAAACATGACTCAGATTATTGAGACCTTAATTCTCGAGATGACAACTCTTTTAGTACTGTTGAAAATGAACATTAAAAAATAAGAAAAATAAAAAATACAATCAAAGGCAAGAGAGGATTACCAGTGGAACTACTGCTGAATTACATTGTAAATCCTGCTATAGATGTGATATAAGCTTACTCCACAACTACTGACCCCTGACAAAATTCAGAAACCATTGTAAGGTTAATCGCCTTCAAACATTCGCAATCTACAGCATTGTGTTTCTGAAGAATACCAGAGTGTACACTAAAGTCTATTAGGCATAGCATAGTTCTCCCTTTTTTCATAGATACTGTCTTCAAAGAGTAGTTAATACAACCCAGTATTATCTAATTAGCCAAATTAATTACATGTGTATATATATCAATATATCAATAGTGCTCATTGCTCATTATTGTAACAACTATTAAAACATTTGTTCAGGTTAAATTCTGTTGATGTTCAATCAATTGGTTTTTATCCACGTACCAATCACAAGTACCAATCATGAGATAGTCAAATTACAATCAATTTTCACATAAAACAAGAGTAAATCGTACCAAAATGAAGGTCAGATTGAACTTTCTGGGATTAAATAAATCAATTTGACAGGATACGTAATATCACAGTTACCTGCCCTTGTCCATCTCCTCTTTTGTTCATCAGTACAGCCTTGAATCTGTTGAACAGCTGCTCAACCTCCTGTTTCAGTGCTTCCTTTGTGTCTTCCGTTACTTTTCTTCGTGTTCCAGCAGCATCTCGCCGAGATTTCTTCAATACCTGTCAAAAGTCCCATATAACTGTCAGACACAAAATGTCACTTGGTACAGGGATGAAAATTCCCTGAAATTTTTTAGGGACCAAGTGGGCCCCCAATTCTATAATTTTAGGCACCCATATTGAAAACAAATAGCCCAAATCCAAATTGACATTCTCTTTTTATTTCATATGTTACATCAATAAAAAAAAGTAAATTAACATATCCCCAGGATACCACCAATTCATACTTTGAACTAACCAGTGTACAAAATCTATTTTACAGTGAATTCTGAATCCTGGGTGCTCCTTCTAGATTTGTTTTCATGGTTCTTTGTATGAAACCTCATGTTATAGTTCAGAAATGCTGTAAAAAACCTCTTAAAAATTCATTTTGCATTTGTCTAAAAATGTATTTGTGGTGAAAAAAGTCACTAGCCCAAAGATAAAAACAATGTCAAAATTTGTGCCATGTTGGATACAGATAGTGAAGGTAATAATTAGTACATGCATAATAGCCTAGTCCTAAGTAGCAGACAGATTCGTTAACAGCAGGGTCCGATTTACTAATACTAAATAAGACTCAGAACTAAAACAGGAAAAATTACAATTGGAATTTACGTTCGTAAAGTAGGTGATCAGATTTACACTTTTAGAAGCCCCCCATTTTCAGTCGCATTGGTAAGTGGGCAAGCACTTATTTGCATCTCTGCAAAAAACAGTGAAATTACATTTGACTATAATAATTACAGACCTTGACCCAACACGTGCTAACATTTCTTTTTCAAGGTCATTGAATTATGATGATAAGTATGTGTGTATTGAGGAATGACAGATGCTAAAGCTTAATATTTCAAACAAGAGAAGTAAAACTATTATAGTTAAACCAGGTTAAAACAAAAACACCTGTAATGAATCATAGCTACTGATTAGCTATTTCCCATTGACCGTAAATTATCCAAATCAATAACGGAATATAGCAAATTAAGCTAATAACAAGTAAGATGTCCTGTGCACATAGGTATTAATGTTTTGGTCAATCTGATTAAAATCAGATCCTATGCTCCACTCACATAGATCATTATACTAATAGTATTGTGATCTACGTGAGTGGATCATAGGATCTGATTTTAATCAGATTGATGTTTTGGTGTACATCTTTTTTCTATCACATAAAAATTCCCTGAAATTTTTAGGGACCAAGTGGGCCCCATAATTCTATAATTTTAGGCACCCACATTGAAAACTGAATGAATGATAGGTACTGATTAGTTATTTCCAAAAGACAGCAAATTATTCAAAATAATAATGGAATATGACAAATTATAACAAAATAAGATGTCCTGTGCACTTTGCAGTAACATAGATATTATGTTTTGCTGTACATCACATAATTCAGCCAAAACAGAGTAGAAATTTTCCATATCATGGTGAAAAGCTAGCAACATATATTATAATCTAAGAAGAAAAGATGTAGTTCATTTAAGAAATAAACTTCATTTTTAAAAATACATGAGGGCATGAACTGCAACAACTTCATGAAACATGCTAGCACTTCATGAAAAGTAAGCCAGCATGAAGATTGCAGTTCATCCCCTCATGTATTTTTTCAAAAATGAAATTTGTTTCTTATAATTAAAATTCTATTCTTATTTCTGCAAAAAATTCCCAGCTGTTAAAATAGACATACTATATTCATCAAGATTCATACGTGCATGTTTGTGCATTGTTCATAACTGCATTGCATTCTTGAGGAAATGGTTATCATTACAAATGGTAAAGACAATGAAAGCAAAACATAGGAAAAGTGAATATTAATTGATATGGGATATGTACCTGTATGGTCAGCGGCAGACTACGGATTCTAATCCCAAGAATGTACGCATTCTCCACTTGATATGTCTCCACTAAGTATTCCATGAAATGCTCCATCTCCAGTTTGGTACTCCACTTCTGATACTTATTCAAGTAATTTCGCAAATTCTCGAAAATATCAGAGGTTGTGATTTCTGGAATATCAGCCATGTCTGTTGGAAACTTGAAGCTGTTATATATAAGTGGAAGTCTTTGTAGGGGGCCAACTTGTAAAGCTTCAAAGCTGTCTTTATCTGGAGCAAATTCAGCCATGCATATCTTCAGTTCATGAAGAGTACAAATAGATCGTGTATTCAGGAAGGCCTGGATATATGCATTGATCTTGCATAGCATTCTGTTATGTTCAAAAAGACAGGGTATTTGGTTGGCATAACGCCAGTGACCCAATTCTGCTATGTTTCGTCTTCTAAGCCTTTGCAGCATCAAACTTTCCACTCTCTCCACACTCACATGTTCGTCTGCTTCTGCTAGGGCCTCAATGCACTCCTTTGCGACCATTTCAATCTGGCTCTGAGAGAACTGGCCATTCCTATCATTATTCCATACTTTTGGCAGGTGAGTTTCCTTTTGCTCAAACTTCCTGAGACTGATTGGTCTGATCATTAGCTGGCACACTGCCAGAGAAGAATCTTGTGGAGGACCACTTGTGGGAATAAATCCTGGCGTCTGCTGAAGTTGAGAGTATGCAGACTTGACCTGAAAGTCTCCTGGCTGAGTGAGTCTTCTCTGTGTAGGTTGAGCAGATGAAAGAGGGATGAAACCAGAGGGACCCTGGTCTTCCGTCAGGTCCACCAGACTGCCACGTTTTGGGGCTGGCTCATCCTTTGTCAGGTCTATCACTGGGGTGCTTCTCCCTGATGACCCAGAGGTCAATCGATTCCTGGAAACACTAAGTCTTGGTGCTCTTCTGATATAGGGAATTCCATGTTCATTCTGAAATTCTTCTATTACATCACTGAAATAACCTAACAGATTTGTGAGCTTTGAAAGTCCAACTTTTGCCTTGTTTGGTTGATGCTTGAATTCTTCAAAATAAAATCTCCAAATCTCACTCTTTTTGATACCATTTGGGTGAGACTTCAACAATTTCATAATATTATTTTTAACAAGGAGTCGTTCCTGCTCTATTTTAAGTCTATGATCATCCTGTTTCTTTCTAACAGTGGAAGTTTGAAGATTCGGAGAGTCTTCAGACTCTTCACTGTCTGAGTCGCTGTCGGATTCACTGCTGGAGGACACTACACAAGGATCCTCTGGAACTTTGCCCGCTGAGTCAGTCTGTCTAGCCTGAAACTGATTGACGGCCATGGTAACGCTGTTCTGAAGTGTGTCTATTTGTGGTTGTGCTACAGCTCCCTTCATTAGCTGCCGTGGCTTCTGGAATGTTAGAGACAGCGGGGGTGGCAACTGCTGTTGTACAGGGAGACTAAACGATGACTGTGCCATGGAATGGGCGGGGCTTTGACTTGGTAATGGTTGCTGAGGAATGGGTGCTGTTGGGAGACCACTGACTCCTTGTGATCTCTGGTAAAGAATCTGAAACCCACAAAAAAACAGCCATAATGGATGATAATTTTATTGAAACATAAAAGGCAGCTCTGGAACTATTTTTCTTGCTTCCATCATTCGAAAAAATAAACTGACTACAAATCCAATTTGAAAACTTTGTGCTGTTGTGCTATTCATTCTAGTGATTCACCCTCAAAAGAAAACAAAGTTTATATGAGAAAATTTGAACTTCTAGTCTGTCAGATGATATGTACAAAATTTCAATATCCAATCAAGACATTAGAACATAACTTAACCTCAAATAACTTATTTTGCATGTGACCTTTGAAAAAAATTCAGTTATAAAATGAAGATACAAAATTTACAACATAGCATTACTATGACTTTAGAAAATATACTAAGTAAATGACTCCATGAATTATTTCCATGTAGTAATTGGAGAAATCATTGCTCTTTAAACTTTACTTGTTCATATACAGTAAAACACGCTTATAGCAAAGTGCCGGGGATGAACAATTTTGATTAATTATCAACGTAATTTGTTATATCTAGTAAATTCATATGTTTCAAAACTACAAGGAATGAAAATCACTGTACTGTAAGCATGAATTCATTATAAGTGTTTTCACTGTAACCATGTTTTACTGTAGGCATGAATTCATTATAAGTGTGTTCACTGTAATCGTGTTTTACTGTAAGTGTTAATTCATATTATAAGTGTGTTCACTGTAACCGTGTTTTACTGTAAGTGTTAATTCATTTTAAGTGTGTTCACAATGACTACGTTTTACTGTAAGAATGAATTCATTATAAGTGTGTTCACTGCAGGGTTCGAAATTAACTTTTTCAAGCACTAGTCCGTACGGACTAGTCACTATTGATGTTCACTAGTCCGCAAAGCATTTCACTAGTCCGTCCAGTATATCATAAAATGATCTTCATTTTAATCAAACCAAACACATCACAGTTGCAAACAATTCAATTTCTGACACCTACAGAAGAAAAAGAGACCACCATATTTTATTTCGCATTCAAAATCTTCAGAAGCATACAATATTAACCTCCAAGTTAATCCTTTTATAAACGTCCATAAGTGCGTTCGAGATCGACGTTCCTGTTGTTTGGTGCTCAGATCTTAGAGTCACAGGAGTTCGAAATTTTATCAATAAAGTCAATAAAATTCACTTGATTGACCAAGTCATGAGCTATAGTATAGTGTTATGAACTACTGTGTTAGAGTTGCGAATGACGAGAACATGTGCGCATAAACGTGCATGTTCTCAGACCACACTACTTGCAATTTTTGCACCTAGAACACGTTCTCGTGATGTGTACTCGGTGTTCGGAATCGGCAGGAATTTGACAATTTGTGCACGTTCGAAGAACGGCGGTCTCGAACGCACTCCATGTGTTTGGAAGATCAGACTGTCATAGTCATGCAAACACTTGACAATGCAGGTAATCAACCATAAGTTCAAACATCTAAGAGACTTAGACAAATATTGCTAAAAATCTTTACCAATTCAAGATTGATTTCCGGATTTTCACTAGTCCGTATGGACTAGTGCTATAGAGAGTTCACTAGTCCGACACGTTTTTTACTAGTCTCGGACTTACGGACATGAGTTAATTTCGAACCCTGCACTGTAACCATGTTTTATTGTAAGCATGAATTCATTATAAGTGTGTTCACTGTAACCATGTTTTACTGTAAGCATGAATTCATTATAAGTGTGTTCACTGTAACCAAAGCATGAATTCATTATAAGTGTGTTCACTGTAACTATATTTTACTGTAAGCATGAATTCATTATAAGTGTGTCCACTGTAACTGTTTCACTGTAAGCATGAATTCATTATAAGTGTGTTCACTGTAACTGTGATTTACTGTAAGCATGAATTCATTATAAGTGTGTTCACTGTAACTATGTTTTAATATACATATTTTACAAATTTTATTCCATGAACTATGTACTTGAGTTTCAACTTCCAATATACAGTGATCCCCCGCTATATTGCCCCCGTTATAATGCCACCCCCGCATATCGCCAACAAAGTTCAAAGTCCCGTTTTCCTCGCTATGTAAAACCCCGTTATAACGCCATCCCCCGCATACCGCCATCTGCCAACCTATTTACAGGTACGATTTGGTCAATTACCGTTATAATCACCCCCGCTAACTATCGCCAATCAACGGTAGGAAAATTTCAGTGAGCAGGCTTAACCAATTATCCGCCGCTAGTCCTCCAGGTATCAAAGTTTGGAGCAGATAATAAGTTACTGTTACGTAAACGACAATCATCTGAGTTCAAATATGCAGTATTGTTTTTGAAATCTGAGTATGGCGGATACACCGAAATCAAATAGCACATTGATGTAGTAGATAAAATTTATTTGATTTCTTAAGACAGCTGTACACCCCGGGGCCCCCTCCCCCAATATGATGCCACCCCTGTTATAATGCCAAAATTGCCGAGGTACAAATGTTGGCGTTATAACAGGGGATCACTGTATATAGATACATAGAGAATGTCCTTACCTCTGCTGAAGATCTCTTTTTATCATCTGCATCCCTTTTTTTGTTCACAGACTTTGGCCCTGTGTGATTTTTCTCCGACTCTGATGACGACACTTTGGCTATCTGGACATCAGGGGGTCCCTCCCCATCTTGAGTGTAGCCCTCAATCAGATGTATTGTGGGTCGCCCTTTCTCCATCACTTCATAAATCATGTCATCAAATTCTCCCAGAAGGTTGTTCATTTTCCCAGTGCCATAAAACGCAGCAGTGACCTTCTCCACTTTGCTAGTGTAAATATTCCACAAGTGCGCTTTCGGGATTCCATCAGGTTTTCTTTTCTTCAGTAACTTGAACAAATTTTGCTTCAGTTGCAATCGCCTTTTGGTGTACTTATTGTCAGCCATTTGTCATCTGTGTATATAAAAACTCGATTTAGTCTGACATGATCTTAAAAATAAATTCTTACTCTGATCACAAAATATTCTTATGCAAAAGTAATTTTTGCCCCCCCCCCCCCCCCCCCCCCCCCATTTTTTTTGTTGTTGTTGCCCTTATCATGATAGGACAAATTCAAAATTGGGCAAATTCATGAATCCAATTCACTTAATTGTTACTCCAAAGTAGCAGCACACAATTCTGGGTGAATTCAAAATAGGTTAAAGCTGCTAAACATGATTCTGGGTGAAAACAAGGATTTATCAGTACTTCTCAAGGGCCTATGTAAGGTCCTATTCCCAATAAAAGAAAAAGGGCTCAATTTTTTCTTATTCGTTTGTAAAAACTATATAAAACCAAATTGGTTGTTTTGATTTCAAACTTATAATAATATGAATTTATGGCAATACTGTAAAAATCAACAAGAATTAAAAACATTATGCGTGACTTCATTTGTTCACAATGTCATCAAATGTAAATGAAATTTTCCCCAATTCAAGAAACATATGGCAGCTATATTTCCTAAATTAGGCAGATAAATCCCTGGAAAATGAAACATAACAAAAATTACCACGTACACAGTAATCAGAATGGAGTAATTAAGTTAAGGTATACATATTTTCTTACATTAATTACCTTGTACACAGTAATCAGAATGGAGTAATTAAGTTACGGTATACATATTTTCTTATATTAATTACGTCCTTGTACATAGTAATCAGAATGTAGTAATTAAGTTAAGGTATACATATTTTCTTATATTAATGACCTTGTACACAGTAATCAGAATGGAGTAAGTTAAGGTATTCATATTTTCTTATATTAATTACCTTGTACACAGTAATCAGAATGGAGTAATTAAGTTAAGGTATACATATTTTCTTATATTAATTACCTTGTACACAGTAATCAGAATGTAGTAATTAAGTTAAGGTATACATATTTTCTTATATTAATGACCTTGTACACAGTAATCAGAATGGAGTAATTAAGTTAAGGTATACATATTTTCTTATATTAATTACCTTGTATACAGTAATCAGAATGTAGTAATTAAGTTAAGGTATACATATTTTCTTATATTAATTACCTTGTACACAGTAATCAGAATGGAGTAATTAAGTTAAGGTATACATATTTTCTTATATTAATGACCTTGTACACAGTAATCAGAATGGAGTAAGTTTAGATATACATATTTTCCACCCCTGTTACAAGGGTATAGCTATATTTCATGAATATTAGTGAGGAACCACTTGATGATGTTGAGCTAGGTTTTGACAAAATGTAGCTATATTATTCCTAGAAGAATACTGTAGATAATTGTTTTATTACACTGCAGTCAATATAGGAGAGAGGAGAAAATCTTTGGCTGCACGGGTAGGTTATATATAAGGCTTCTCATAGAATATCACAGTGCACTTTGTGTCTTTACTTCTCCGATCTACCAATATATGATGTCATAATGGAAAATGACATCAAGTCACTGCATACTTGAGCTGTTATGACAGGTACAGGGTCAAAAACTTTAGACCTTACTTCAATCAAACTGCCTGTAAGATGTCAGAACGCTATTGCAAATTTCATGTGTCTGAATTGTATTTTAAAATCTTATATGTCCGAATGTTTTAGCATGATTTGTTTAATTACTCTTCATTGAAATTCAGCGTGTTCAGACTGCTTTCGAAAAGTATACTTTTGAAATGTACTCTGTTTTATACGAGTGGTTAGAGGTAGAATTTATAATGTGTTTATAAAAGAGTTTAGCGCAGGCAATTAATGAGGATTCATTTCACATCTTTTACGGAAATCGTAAGAGAAGTTTGTTCTCTACCTGAATCTTGCTTGGTAAAAAAGTGTGATGGCTTTGTTTGAATACAGATTACACTCAAATGCGTCGGTAAGTTGAACTCTTCATGAAATACATGTATTTTGTACGCAAGTAGTACTATCATTATTCCCAAGCACATTTCGGGTACACAAGGATATGGTGAGTTTATTCATAAAACAAAAAGTTAAAAATAATTGTTTAATCAGCTGTGCTGAAGCGATTTATGTAAAACACTTCAAACAATTATTAATGACCGTAACATGATCAACGAAGTCATGTGATATCATAATAAATATGTTAATATATAGCCAAGAGAACCTTCTATATAAATTGTCTGTACTTATACAAGTATATTAATTACAAGTTAAAATCAAAACCGACCTCGCAATGCAGTGTATGTTTTGAACGCATTTCAAAGCTCCGGGAAGCCTTAAATATAGCTGCGTGGACTGGGACTCGAAACCGGAACCCCTGCATTACTAGTCTGGTGCTCCAACCACTGAGCTACCCAGGCCGATATCCACAGCCCTATACTACAACACTTTCGTACTTTAGAAGGGGGATCGATATAATACTTCTACATCTTTTTACCAATATCAGAGATTGGCAGGTATTATAAATCCCATATATTCGATACATAAACCCAGTATTTGCAACAGTCATCATTAACCTTTAATAATTAATTAATACATAGATCTGATGATACTTGATAAACATGATATAGGACACCCAGACACAAGTACACAAAAGGGACCTCCATTTTGTCTGTATTTTTTACAGAACAAAACCGTTTACTGTATATTATATTTTAAAAGAAATTATTTACACTTTGATCAGTCTGGGTAAACAGCTAGCATTACAAATCTTTTTCAACTTGTCTCTTAAGTGTTAAAAGATGAATGATAATCATAATATACATGTAATAGATTGTGGTACATACATTTGGTCTGTAAACATTCACTTTACAATAAGGAAGAAAATGTCGTCTTGAATTTGTCATAATCTTGTTAAACATTGTGTTGAAATTAAACTTGTATCTTTTCTAATTTCAGTAATAAAACAAAATGTATTGCATGCAAATGAAAGCAAAATGTATTGGAAAGCTTACCTACCTTTTAAGTTAGATGATTACACGTATGACAGATTGTGTTTAATAGATATGTGTACTGTATTTATATATATAGAAATGAGGTAAATCTACTTTCAATTTATTTTCCAAGAACCCCATTTGTAAACAAGCACTGCATTTTGTAAAAGCAATCAGGAAAATCCCTATAGTTTACAATTTTTGTATTGGGGGTGGAGCACAGGGGCATCTTATCCGCTCTGTTCTCTATCACACATATATATATGTGTGATAGAGAACAGAGCGGATAAGATGCCCCTGTGGGTGGAGCGGGGGTCTTGCACTTTTAGTGTATTAACTGTCTATTCCGTATTATAGTGCTAGCGAACTGATTATTAAGCTCCTCATGTTTTCTTATCCAAAAACCAGGGTTACTAGTATATATATGTCCCTGGAAAAACGTTATTAAAAATCTGAAATAAATAACACTTTTGACTTTAAAATCAAATAAATACACATACATAGTTGAAATGTTTTAACAATAATGTGAGAGATGTTAAACGAGACAAAGTATATTCAGAGACTAAAAGAAGGGGGTATAATTCACAGTACGTGGAAATGTTGATCGATTTGATCTATCCATTACGTAAACCTAAAGTTGAAAAAGTAAAACCATGCTAACAATAGGCCTAGTGCAAAGGTTACTGTATTGCGTCACTTGTTGGCTTCTCTTCGTTGCTTCTATATATATACATATACATAGCATAAAAATCATCAGCTGATCTGTAACGATGAAAGTGAAAGTAGTAGTTTCGGGGTATTGCTAAAACGCGGAACGGAAAATGGAACGGAACGGAAAACGTAGCTAAGATAACACCAAAAATCGTAAGAATTAAAATACTATTTTAGGATAATTAAAATCTAAATTCTGGGGAATTTGTTTACAAGCGGTAAAACAATTTTATCTTAAAATTCTGCGTCATAAATATTAACATTAAAAATCGCTTTTGTACGTAATCTGAACAAGTTAGTTGAGTCAAGCGATGAGAGAGAGAGAGAGAGAGAGAGAGAGAGAGAGAGTTACGCCCCCCTTCCCCTCCGTTTTCGATCCAGTTCACCTCCCCAATGTAAATTTAAAAAAACCAACAAAAAAAAACCCAAAAACAACAAAACAACCAAAACTACGGAAGCGTATTAGTGCCACGTTTTTACTTTTTATTTATTTATTTTTTATATTTTACACTTTAATAGCTGTTCAAACACTATTAAAATAAGGAACTTTTTATCCTTATATAAGATGTATGCCCTGTTTAAAATACTCCCCAATTAAATTGTCATTTGATTATTGATTAAAATTCAGAGTTCCACCTGAATCTTATTTTTCCCATTCTGTCAATGTCTTAAGGACACCACCTAGCTAATAAAAACAAATTTGTTAAACTTATAAGCCAGGCCCCAGGATCATGTAACAATTAGTCCTGATACTCTTTAAAAATTTGCAGACACTAGAAATTTGATGAAGCAATATATTGTATAAATTAAAATTCTATTATGGGATAAATATAAATATTTGGGAGGGATCCTTTATGGCACGCCGTTTTTACATTTATTCCTCTTTAAAGATATTTCATAAAATTTATAAGATATTTTGAAAAAGTTAAATGATATCTTCTAAAGTTTACGAGATATATTGTATCCTTTAATATAAAATATCTAAATAAAAGATATGAGATATTTTTTTCTTTATGAGATATATAAATCATATATTTTATAAGATATCTCATAAACTTTATGAGATATTTTGTATAATATATAAGATATCTGATAAAGTTTATGAGATATCGTCTATAAACTGATATCTTATAAAATATATGAGATATTAATTAAAGGATGTTAAATTAATCTATATTAATTTAATATCCTTTTCCTGGAATCATTTAAATAGAAAGAAAAGGGATGGTCTTAAAGGTACAATGTGAAATGAAATCAAAACAAAACTGAAAACTACCGAAAAGAAAAGAAAATAACGAAACGAAATCAAATCGAAACGAACTCTTACGAAACAGAACGAATATTAACAGATTGTATAACCGAACTCTTAATAATGATAATAATAATAAATGTTAATATAGTCCGCGCTGTTGACCTGCTATTAAGTCAGAAACTGACGTTCCAACATGCATTACACATCTTAGATACGAAACTCTTTCCTCAAATTGATATACTTGCCGGAAACTACTACTTTCACTTTCATGTTCACCTGTACACAAGCTGAGCTGATGATTTTTTAAAAAATGTACTAGAACTTAGAAGCAACGGCATAATAAGAGAAGCCAACAAGTAAGACAATACTAGGCCTGTTCTTAGCATGGTTTTACTTTTTCAATTTTAGTTTAAGTATTCAATTATTTTAACGAATAGATCAAACCGTCTTAACCGATCAACGTTTCCACGTGCTGTGAATTACCCCTTCTTTTCACAGGTTTTGACACAATCTAAGCAAACTGGTATATAATAATATACACTATATATATTAGTTTGCTCAGATTGTGTCAAAACTCTGTGCTTCTTTAAGTTTCTGAATATACTTTGTCTCGTTTAACATTAATCCGAGATTCCTCTGACTCTTACCCTATTCTCTTTAGAGAAGTCGAGAAGCATAGCCTTCATTGACTTTTCTTCGCAAGCATTCATGTTTTGATTCTGGAAAACGTGTAAATGCCGGAGTCGGTGACGGTTTATGCTTCGACAGACGTTTCGACTCAGATGTGCCTGGATTTACGCATATTATAAGACAACTTGTTTTCAAACATATAACAGTAATGCACAAAACTGTCACAAGGAAATCAAAATTTACTATAGGATTAAACATGCTTTTTGAAGAATTTATCGATGTGTAAACTCTGGACAATTTACTCACAAACTGAATAAAAGTGCGAAGCACTTTTATGTTAAGTTTGTGAGTAAAATGTCCGGAGTTTACACATCGATAAATTCTTCTAAAAGAATGTTTGATTCTTATAATTCCAATTCATTCACTTTATTAACGATTGCAAAAATTTGAATAGTTTCCCCTCATTATGTTATTTGTTTTCAGGCGTGTATGACTACATTGCGGTTTTGGATTTATTGATGTATAAACTCTTGTTCAGCTTAATTTTGTCCAATCAAAACAATTGTAATAAATAACATTGGAATTATTTGCTTTTAATCCATTTTCAACATGTCCCCTCTCCCGGGTTTACGTTAACTGGTCTTGGGAGCTGTCACAATAGGGGACCAGTTAAGAGAAAAGCAGGCTTACAAATGTACGTAATCAGAGTTGTGATTTAAACCCGGGAGAGGGGCATGTTGAAAATGGATTAAAAGCAAGTAAGTTTTGATTTCCTTGTGACAGTTTTGTGCATTGCTGTTAAATGTTTGAAAACAACTTGTCTACTGCGTAAATCCTGGCACATCTGAGTCGAAAAGTCGGTCGAAGCATAAACCATCACTGACTCCGGCATTTACACGTTTTCCAGAATCAAAACATGAACGTTTGCGAAGAGAAGTCGATGAAGGCTATGCTTCTCGATTTCTCTAAAGAGAATTACTCTTACCCCTGTGACATGTCACAATATAAAATCGGGGGTAAGAGTCAGAGGAAACTCGAATTAGTTTAACATCTGTCACATAATAGTTAAAACATTTCAATTATGTCTGTGTATATTTATTTGATGTTAAAGTCAAAAGTGATATTCATTTCAGAATTTTTCTAACTTTTTTCGATAAGAAAATTAAGCCTCCGGTATGAGCAGCTAGCAGTTCGTTAATTTCAGCACTACATGATGGAATAGACAGAGAATACACTAAAAGCGCAAGACCCCCGCTCCACCCCCAATACAAGGATTGTAAACTAACGGGATTTTCCTGATTGCTTATACAAGCCAGTCAATAAGAACCTGTCATATTGGATAAGAAGAAACAATGAATAGATTGTGAAAAAAATTAAATATATTGTAACAGAAAGGGAGGAAATGCAACGGACCAGACCGGGATTTGAATCCGGGCCTCCTGAATCTCTAGTCAGGTGCTCTACCAACTGAGCTAACTGGCCACCAGCGATCAAACCCGGCTGACCTCTACAATATAAATGAATAGATAAAGCAAATAATGACTAACTATAGTAATGATTAACATATTCTTGAATTAAGTATGCAAGCGGATGTAACATCTAATTTTAATTACATTGTGGTATTTGCCTCATTTTTAAACCTAAAGAAAACTGCATTCATTTTTGAGAGACAAAAAATTATAAACACCTTTTTTGTCATACTTCAATTGTTCTCTCTGATTTTCACACTCTCTGTACGAATGTTAATTTCAAATGCCCTAAATAAAATGAAATGAAAAAAAAATGTGTCGAACATGGGATTTATATAACCTGCCAATCTCGTGGTTAAAAGATGTATAAGTACTCTAAAGGACTCAAGTATGATAAAACAATTTTCTACAGTTTCTTCTAGGAATTCTAGTAGGTACATTTTGTCAAACCTTCAATTTCATCATGTAGTTCCTCACTAATATTCATGAAACATAGCTATACCCTTGTAACAGGATTTATCAGCCTAATTTAGGAAATGCCATTTGTTTCTTGAATTGGGGGAAATTTCATTTACATTTGATGACATTGTGAACAAAAATAAATGATGTCATGCATAATGTTTTGAATTCATATTGATCGATTTCTACAGTCATAAATTCATAGTATTATAAGTTTGAAATCAAAACAACTGAATTGATTTTATCTTTTATTTTTAATAGAGTTTTTACAAACAATTGGGGAAAAAATGAGCCTATTTTTTTTAAATTGGGAATATGGCCTTACATAGGCCCTTGAGAAGTACTGATGAATCCCTGTTTTCACCCAGAATCAGGTTTAGCAGCTTTGTCATATTTTGAATTCACCTAGAATTGTGTACTCTACTTTTGGAGTAACAAGTGAATTGGATTCATGGATTTTTTTTCTATCATGAGAAGGGCAAAAATAAAGAGGGGGGGGGGGGGGGCAAAAATTACTTTACATACAAATATTTTGTGATCAGGGTAAGAATTTATTATTAAGATCATGTCAGACTAAATCGAGTTTTTATATACACAGATGACAAATGGCTGACAATAAGTACACCAAAAGGCGATTGCAACTGAAGCAAAATTTGTTCAAGTTACTGAAGGAAAGAGAACCTGATGGAATCCCGAAAGCGCACTTGTGGAATATTTACACTAGCAAAGTGGAGAAGGTCAGTGCTGCGTTTTATGGCACTGGGAAAATGCACAACCTTCTGGGAGAATTTGATGACATGATTTATGAAGTGATGGAGAAAGGGCGACCCACAATACGTCTGATTGAGGGCTACACTCCTGATGAGGAGGGATCCCCCGATGTCCAGATAGCCAAAGTGTCGTCATCAGAGTTGGAGGATAATCACACAGAGCCAAAGTCTGTGAACAAAAGTAGGGATGTAGATGATAAAAAGAGATCTTCAGCAGAGGTAAGGACCCTCTCTCTGCATTTATATACATGTGCAGTGTAAGTTCAAGCTCAAGTAATAATATTTGTAAAATGTGTATAATAAAACATGGTTACAGTGAACACACTTATAATGAATTCATGCTTACAGTAAAACATGGTTACAGTGAACACACTTATAATGAATTCATGCTTTGGTTACAGTGAACACACTTATAATGAATTCATGCTTACAGTAAAGTGATTTTCATTCCTTGTAGTTTTGAAACATATGAATATATTAGATATAACAAATTATATGTTGAAAATGAATCAAAATTGTTCATCCCCGGCACTTTGCTATAAGCGTGTTTTACTGTATATGAACAAGTAAAGTTTAAAGAGCAATGATTTATCCAATTACTACATGGAAATAATTCATGGACTCTGAGTCATTTATTTAGTATGTTTTATAAATTCATAGTAATGTTCTGTTGTAAATTGTTATGTTGTAAATTTTGTATCTTCATTTTATGATTGAATGAAATCTTTTCTAAGGTCACATGCAAAAAAATTATTTGAGGTTAAGTTATGTTCTAATGTCTTGTTCAGATATTGAAATTTTGTGCATATCATCATACTAGAAGTTAAAAAATTTTCATACAAACTTTGTTTTCTTTTGAGGGTGAATCACTGAAATGATTAGCACAACAGCACAAACAGTTTTCAAATTGGATTTATAGTCAGGTTTATTTTTTTGGATGATTTTATGATAATTTGTCAATGATGGAGGCAAGGAAAATAGTTCCAGAGTTGCCTTTTATGTGTAGATAAAATTTGATCGTCCATTATGGCTGTTTTTTTGTGGGTTTCAGATTCTTTACCAGAGATCACAAGGAATCAGTGATCTCCCAACAGCACCCATTCCTCAGCAACCATTACCAAGTCAAAGCCTCGCCCATTCCATGGCACAGTCATCATTTAGCCTCCCTGTACAACAGCAGTTGCCACCCCCGCTGTCTCTAACATTCCAGAAGCCACGGCAGCTAATGATGGGAGCTGTAGCACAACCACAAGTAAACACACTTCAGAACAGCGTTACTAGGGCCGTCAATCAGTTTCTGGTCCAGGCTAGGCAGACCGACTCAGCGGGCAAAGTTCCAGAGGATCCTTGTGTAGTGTCCTCCAGCAGTGAATCCGACAGCGACTCAGACAGTGAAGAGTCTGAAGACTCTCCAAATCTTCAAACTTCCACTGTTAGAAAGAAACAGGATGATCATAGACTTAAAATAGAGCAGGAACGACTCCTTGTTAAAAATAATATTATGAAATTGTTGAACTCTCACCCAGATGGTATCAAAAAGACTGAGATTTGGAGATTTTATTCTAAAGAATTCAAGCATCAACCAAACAAGGCAAAAGTTGGACTTTCAAAACTCACAAATCTGTTAGGTTATTTCAGTGATGTAATAGAAGAATTTCAGAATGAACATGGAATTCCCTACATCAGAAGAGCACCAAGACTTAGTGTTTCCAGGAATCGATTGACCTCTGGGTCATCAGGGAGAAGCACCCCAGTGATAGACCTGACAAAGGATGAGCCAGTCCCAAAATGTGGCAGTCTGGTGGACCTGACGGAAGACCAGGGTCCCTCTGGTTTCATCCCTCTTTCATCTGCTCAACCTACACAGAGAAGACTTACTCACCCAGGAGACTTTCAGGTCCAGTCTGCATACTCTCAACTTCAGCAGACACCAGGATTTATTCCCACAAGTGGTCCTCCACATGATTCTTCTCTGGCAGTGTGCCAGCTAGTGATCAGACCAGTCAGTCTCAGGAAGTTTGAACAAAAGGAAACTCACCTGTCAAAAGTATGGAATAATGATAGGTATGGCCGGTTCTCTCAGAGCCAGATTGAAATGGTCGCAAAGGAGTGCATTGAGGCCCTAGCAGAAGCAGACGAACATGTGAGTGTGGAGAGAGTGGAAAGTTTGATGCTGCAAAGGCTTGGAAGAAGATACATAGCAGAATTGGGTCACTGGCGTTATGCCAACCAAATACCCTGTCTTTTTGAACATAACAGAATGCTATGCAAGATCAATGCATATATCCAGGCCTTCCTGAATACACGAGCTATTTGTACTCTTCATGAACTGAAGATATGCATGGCTGAATTTGCTCCAGATAAAGACAGCTTTGAAGCTTTACAAGTTGGTCCCCTACAGAGACTTCCACTTATATATAACAGCTTCAAGTTTCCAACAGACATGGCCGATATTCCAGAAATCACAACCTCTGATATTTTCGAGAATTTGCGACATTACTTGAACAAGTATCAGAAGTGGTGTACCAGAATGGAGATGGAGCATTTCATGGAATACTTAGTGGAGACATATCAAGTGGAGAATGCCTACATTCTTGGGGTTAGAATCCGTAGTCTGCCGTTGGCTGTGCAGGTACATACCTTATATCAATTAATATTCACTTTTCCTATGTTTTGCTTTCAATATCTTTACCATTTGTAATGACAGCCATTTCCTCAAGAATGCATTGTAGTTATATTCAATGCACATGTGAATCTTGATGCTCATATGAATCTTGATTTAAGTATAGTACGTCTATTTTAATGGCTGGGAATTTCTTGCAGAAATGATAGTAGAATTTTAGATATAAGAAATGAATTATATTTTTCAAAATATGTGAGGGGATGAACTGCAGTGTTCATGCTGGCATACTTTTCATGAAGTACTAGCATGTTGCATGAAGTTGTTGCAGTTCATGCCCTCATGTATTTTCAAACATGATATTTATTTCTTAAATGAACTGCCTCTTTTCTTCTTAGATTATGATATAATTATAATTATGTTGCTAGCTTTTCACAAGTATATGGAAAATTTCTTCACTGTTTGGCTTAAAACAGTTTTTAAAGTAATTATGTGATAGAAAAAAGATGTACACCAAAACATCAATCTGATTAAAATCAGATCCTATGATCCACTCACGTAGATCACAATACTATTAGTATAATGATCTATGTGAGTGGAGCATAGGATCTGATTTTAATCAGATTGACCAAAACATTAATACCTATGTGCACAGGACATCTTACTTGTTATTAGCTTAATTTGCTATATTCCGTTATTGATTTGGATAATTTACGGTCAATGGGAAATAGCTAATCAGTAGCTATGATTCATTACAGGTGTTTTTGTTTTAACCTGGTTTAACTATAATAGTTTTACTTCTCTTGTTTGAAATATTAAGCTTTAGCATCTGTCATTCCTCAATACACACATACTTATCATCATAATTCAATGACCTTGAAAAAGAAATGTTAGCACGTGTTGGGTCAAGGTCTGTAATTATTATAGTCAAATGTAATTTCACTGTTTTTTGCAGAGATGCAAATAAGTGCTTGCCCACTTACCAATGCGACTGAAAATGGGGGGCTTCTAAAAGTGTAAATCTGATCACCTACTTTACGAACGTAAATTCCAATTGTAATTTTTCCTGTTTTAGTTCTGAGTCTTATTTAGTATTAGTAAATCGGACCCTGCTGTTAACGAATCTGTCTGCTACTTAGGACTAGGCTATTATGCATGTACTAATTATTACCTTCACTATCTGTATCCAACATGGCACAAATTTTGACATTGTTTTTATCTTTGGGCTAGTGACTTTTTTCACCACAAATACATTTTTAGACAAATGCAAAATGAATTTTTAAGAGGTTTTTTACAGCATTTCTGAACTATAACATGAGGTTTCATACAAAGAACCATGAAAACAAATCTAGAAGGAGCACCCAGGATTCAGAATTCACTGTAAAATAGATTTTGTACACTGGTTAGTTCAAAGTATGAATTGGTGGTATCCTGGGGATATGTTAATTTACTTTTTTTTATTGATGTAACATATGAAATAAAAAGAGAATGTCAATTTGGATTTGGGCTATTTGTTTTCAATATGGGTGCCTAAAATTATAGAATTGGGGGCCCACTTGGTCCCTAAAAAATTTCAGGGAATTTTCATCCCTGTACCAAGTGACATTTTGTGTCTGACAGTTATATGGGACTTTTGACAGGTATTGAAGAAATCTCGGCGAGATGCTGCTGGAACACGAAGAAAAGTAACGGAAGACACAAAGGAAGCACTGAAACAGGAGGTTGAGCAGCTGTTCAACAGATTCAAGGCTGTACTGATGAACAAAAGAGGAGATGGACAAGGGCAGGTAACTGTGATATTACGTATCCTGTCAAATTGATTTATTTAATCCCAGAAAGTTCAATCTGACCTTCATTTTGGTACGATTTACTCTTGTTTTATGTGAAAATTGATTGTAATTTGACTATCTCATGATTGGTACTTGTGATTGGTACGTGGATAAAAACCAATTGATTGAACATCAACAGAATTTAACCTGAACAAATGTTTTAATAGTTGTTACAATAATGAGCAATGAGCACTATTGATATATTGATATATATACACATGTAATTAATTTGGCTAATTAGATAATACTGGGTTGTATTAACTACTCTTTGAAGACAGTATCTATGAAAAAAGGGAGAACTATGCTATGCCTAATAGACTTTAGTGTACACTCTGGTATTCTTCAGAAACACAATGCTGTAGATTGCGAATGTTTGAAGGCGATTAACCTTACAATGGTTTCTGAATTTTGTCAGGGGTCAGTAGTTGTGGAGTAAGCTTATATCACATCTATAGCAGGATTTACAATGTAATTCAGCAGTAGTTCCACTGGTAATCCTCTCTTGCCTTTGATTGTATTTTTTATTTTTCTTATTTTTTAATGTTCATTTTCAACAGTACTAAAAGAGTTGTCATCTCGAGAATTAAGGTCTCAATAATCTGAGTCATGTTTTTAATGAACTTCTTAGAAAAACAAAGATAAATTTGATTCCCAGCTTTATGTGTACTTAGAAGTATCAATAAAAAGACTTAGGTTTTAATAATTCAATATCACTGGATCCTTTTCCACATACTTGAACACATAAGTCTATAATCTCTCTTTCCAGCTTGGAGGAGAATTTTTAGGTCACCTGAGTCAATCATGGGCCTCTTATTTATCAATGATTTTAATTGTTGCCTTTTTTGACAGATTAGGGAGCATTATCTAAAGATGAGGCCCGTGGAGGCTCTGAGGGAAATCTTTGATAAATACCACACTCTCTGCTGTTCGGTGGCGGCCCCTTCATCTCGGATGGAGATGCGAAACTTCACCAGGTTTACAGACACCATTAATGGCTTCTTGCAGGCAGTCACCTCGGATAGCTTCGGCCGTAACCTGTTTCACATCGCCATCTGTATCAGTCAGACAGAAGTAGAGGCTGTTCACAGACAGTTCTTGACTGAGGCGACTAAGCCGAAGGAGGTACCTGTTACTGTGAAAAAGAAACCTCCACCTACAAAAGGTGGGTACAGCTACATAATGTCAATGGAAGAAATAAAGATCATAAGTTTGTTGAAATATGAGGGAAAAAATAGATAGGACTTAAAAACCACATATGGTGGGTAAATTTTCTCATCTGATGCTCTAGAACCAGATAATGAAAATGATGATTCATTATTTGTTGTTTTATTTTGTAGAATCTGTTGTCAGACTGTTAAAGACTTTTCCTTGTTGTTTTATTTTGTAGAATCTGTTGTCAGACTGCTAAAGACTTCTCTTTGTTGTTTTATTTTGTAGAATCTGTTGTCAGACTCCTGAAGACTTCTCTTTGTTGTTTTATTTTGTAGAGTCTGTTGTCAGACTCCTGAAGACTTCTCTTTGTTGTTTTATTTTGTAGAACCTGTTGTCAGACTGTTAAAGACTTTTTCTTGTTTTATTTTGTAGAATCTGTTGTCAGACTGCTAAAGACTTCTCTTTGTTGTTTTATTTTGTAGAATCTGTTGTCAGACTCCTGAAGACTTACCTTGACAAATGTCAGAGCCATGGTGTGCTTACACTGAAAACTTTGGATCACATTGAGGAGAGAATGGTGGACCATTTTGAATTTGATTCATTTTTGGCTATGGGATATGGACGCTTCTTAGAATTTCTTCAGAAGGAGGCCAAACAAGTAATATTTTGTAACATGATAATACCCACAATGCTGTTTAGTCAAAAGTAAATTCAGTCTATTGTTTTTGTTGATTTTAAATACAGTAAAATATCTCTATCTCGAAGTCCGAGGGACCTCGAAAAACTTTGAGATATCCAGGGGTTCAAGATATCCAAAATCGATCTTGGATATATTTTTTTGAAGGAGGATATTTGATGCATAGTATGGCATTTGCATTATAGACAACAACCCCTTGCCGTTTCTTATAGTTTAATACAAGTTGATAAATTAATATTGTGGAATTTCAAAGACAAACATTTCGGTTTTTTTAATATATATAAACATCCAATTGAATTCACAATGTGTTTCAAAATTAAGATGACCGTGCCTGTACGTATGCTTTCTTTAAGTTTACTGATGTCCAGGCTCGACTGGGATGTAGTTTTTGCGGTGTAATGAAAGAACCTATCACGTAAGAAACAAAAAAGACGGATTTAAAAAAAAAAACGTTTAAATGTTTCTTAAATAAATTTTCGTGTTTTCTCGGTACTAGCTTTAATGATGAAGTGTGTGTTATTAAATGCATTATCATTATTAAGAGCATTACCTTCAAGCGTACTTCGACGATTTTGTGTGTTTATCTAACCCACATGTTAATGATAGAGAGTGTGTCATTCAAAACATCATCCCTGGAATCGGGTGTGTTAGTTCATAATTGGCGGTGAACTTTAGCCGTAATGTTGGAAGGCTTCACTAATCACCCAAACTGTTGATCCATTTATTGCAATCTGGGTCTACTCGGAAAAGGCGAGCGTGGATTAGCGGTCATTAATTATAATTGATGTAGCCACGGTTGTGAATGTGTGACTTAACGACGCCCGGTATGGAAAGCAGAGCGGAAAATCGAGT